>NW_027507685.1:248998930-249226430 GCF_037356315.1 Lithobates pipiens
TGGTCCCCGAGAAGTGTCACTTAGTGTCAGATTTGCGATCTCACTGCAAGACTGCAATGTCGCAGTCCTGCTAAAAGTCGCTGATCACCACCATTACTAGTAAAAACAACAAAAATTTTTTTAAAGTCCATAAATATATCCCATAGTTTGTAGACGCTATAACTTTTGTGCAAACCAATCAATATATGCTTTTTGTGATTTTTTTTTTACCAAAAATATGTAGCAGAATATATATTGACCTAAACCGATGAAGAAATTCGATTTTTTTTACTGGATATGTTTTATAGCAAAAACGTTTTTTCCAAATTGTCAGCCTTTTTTTTTGTTTATAGTGCAAAAAACAAAATTGAATTTGAAAACAAAAATGATTGAATACCACCAAAAGTAAGCTCTATTTGTGGGGAAAAAAGGACATCAATTTTATTTGGGTACAGCAACGCACGACCGTGCAATTGTCAGTTAAAGCAATGCAGCGCTGTATCACAAAAAAGTGGCCTGGTCAGGAAGGGGATAAAATCTTCCGGAGCTGAAGAGCTGAAGATACCCCCCCACCCCCATTTAATATTTTACTCAATAAATTAACTCTTGTTTATTATAAAATGTAACCATCTGGAATCGCCATTATAGAGCGCTAAGCAATGAAGGCGGCTTTCATTTCTTGCTACTAAAAGATTTACAGATACTATTGAGTTGAGGAAGACCTACTTATTATACAAGGGCTGTACTGAAAGTAATGTAATAGTGAATTGTTTTTTTGTTAAGGTACATAGGTCATTCAAATCGCAGGTTAGTAGAGAACCTCCTCCTCTATGGTAACTCTTCTTCTTTCTTTTTCATTGCAGGTAAAAAAATTTATTTCAAGCAGTAGCAACCTGCAGCCATTGAGTTTTTGATAGACATGTGCACCGTCAATAAATTTGTTTTGTTTCGCTCCATTTCGTATTAGCCGTTAATTCGTATTTCGTAATTCATGTCCGAAATTCAATTTGTATTCATACGAAATATGAATTTTTGTTAGGTTCAGTAAGTTTTCAAAACAATTATGAACGTTCATTATGATGAATTTATCATTATGAGGGGCTCCCACCATCCCTGTGTTGTGCATATTATGAGGGGCTCCCACCATCCCTGTGCTGTGCTCATTTTGAGGGGCTCCCACCATCCCTGTGCTGTGCCCATTATGAGGGGTCTCCGCCATCCCTGTGCTGTACTCATTTTGAGGGGCTCCCACCATCCCTGTGCTCATTATGAGGGGCTCCCACCATCCCTGTGCTGTACTCATTATGAGGGGCTCCCTCCATCCCTGTGCTGTGCTCATTATGAGGGGCTCCCTCCATCCCTGTGCTGTGCTCATTATGAGGGGCTCCCTCTATCCCTGTGCTGTGCTCATTATGAGGGGCTCCCTCCATCCCTGTGCTGTGCCCATGATGAGGGGCTCCCTCCATCCCTGTGCTGTGCTCATTATGAGGGGCTCCCTCCATCCGTGTGCTGTGCTCATTATGAAGGGCTCCCTCCATCCCTGTGCTGTGCTCATTATGATGGGCTCCTGCCATCCCTGTGCTGTGCTCAGTATTAGGGGCTCCCACCATCCCTGTGCTGTGCTCATTATGAGGGGCTCCCACTATCCCTGTGCTATGTTCATTATGAGGGGCTCCCACCATCCCTGTGCTGTACTCATTTTGAGGGGCTCCCACCATACCTGTGCTCATTATGAGGGGCTCCCACCATCCCTGTGCTGTGCTCATTATGAGGGGCTCCCACCATCCCTGTGCTGTGATGACTTTCTGGGTTTTTAACTTCATCATAACGAATAATTGTAATAATTGAACAGTCTTATTTTGCCCGATTCTGAATCCCCCATCAACTACCAGTACCAGTCTCTCCCACTCCCATATTAAAAAAAGGGTAATTTTCCCAACCCTCCCTCAGCAGCAGAAGAAAACCTCTGATTGGTCAACAAAACACCAGTCACGTGTCCGTTGGAACGGAATTTGGATCCGAAATTCGTAAACGAAATTTCGTATTTCGTACAAAATTTGGAAGCATAGCAATTCATATTTCGGATCCTCCCGAATGTACGAATTTACGGAAATTCGTACAAATTTTCAGTTCGTACGAATTTTCTATTGGGTTGAGGTTAGGACTCTGTGCAGGCCAGTCAAGTTCCTCTACTCCAAACTTGCTCGTCGTGTCTTTATGGACCTTGTATGGTGTCTTGGTGCACAGTCATGTTGGAACAGGAAGGGGCCATCCCCAAACTGTTTCCACAAATTTGGGAGCATGAAATTGTCCAAAATGTCTTGGTATGCTGATGCCTTAAGAATTCCCTTCACTGGAACTAAGGGGCCAAGCCCAACCCCTGAAAAACAACCCCACACCATAATCCCCCCTCCACCAAATCATTTGGTCCAGTGCACAAATGAAGGTCTGTAAAGACATGGATGAGCGAGTGTGGGATGCTTTGTGCACTGGTCCAAATCATTTGGTGGAAGGGGAATTATGGTGTGGGGTAGTTTTTCAGAGGTTGGGCTTGGCCCCTTAGTTCCAGTGAAGGGAACTCTTAAGGTGTCAGCATACTCAGGCATTTTGGACAATTTCAGGCTCCCAACTTTGCGGGAAAAGTTTGGTGATGACCCCTTCCTGTTCCAACATGACTGCGCACCAGTGCACAAAGCAAGGTCCATAAAGACATGGATGAGTGAGTTTGGGGTGGAGGAACTTGATTGGCCTGCACAGAGCTCTGGCCTCAACCTGATAGAACACCTTTGGAATGAATCATGCCCTGTACACATGGTTGGACTTTCTGCCGATAAATGCATGATCGGACTGTGTTGATGGAAATTTCGATCGTGTGTGGGCTCCATCTGACTTTTTCCGCCAGAATTTCCGACACAAAGTTTGAGATCTGGATCTACAATTTTCCGACAAACAACAAAATCCGATCGTTTAAATTCCGATCGTGTGTAGACAATTCCGACACACAAAGTTCCATGCATGCTCAGAATAAATTACCAGACGAAAGCTATTGGCTACTGCCCTCTTTATAGTCCCGTTGTACGTGGTTTACGTCACCCCGTTCTGAACGATCAGATTTTCCGACAACTTTATGCGACCGTGTGTATGCAAGACAAGTTTGGGTCAAAATCCGTTGGAAAAAATCCGACAGATTTTGTCGTCGGAATGTCCGACCGTGTGTACAGGGCATTAGAGTGAAGGCTGCGAGCTAGGCCCTTTAGTCCAACATCATTGTCTGACCTCACAAATACGCTTCTGGAAGAATGGTCAAACATTCCCATAGGCACACTCCTAAACTTTGGGGACAACCTTCCCAGAAGAGTTGAAGCTGTTATAGCTGCAAAGGGTGTGCCAACTCAATATTGAACCCTACGGCCTAAGACTGGGGTGACGTTAAAGTTCATGTGCGTGTAAAGGCAGGCGTCCCAATACGTTTGGTGATATAGTGTAGTTACCATCAATATTTTCTATCTATCTATATATTTTCTGAGAGCCTTTAGCTGCTCTGCCCCCTGACTTTGGAATACCCTGCCACCTGCCACCTGACATCTTCAACATTGATTTCCTACCCATCTTCAAATCACGTCTCAAAACTCATCTTTTTAAACTAGCATAATTGGTCTGACTTCTTTGATTTGTTTTTGAAATTGAATGGTTATGCAATGTATTTCATTTTATTAATTTAACTTTTTTGTTACTTTACGTTTATCTTTGTAAAGTGACCTTGGGTGTTCTGAAAGGTCCATAAAGATCATGTACCTGTATGTCATTCCGTGAAATAGGTACTGGGGCACGCGAGCCCAGCCAGAGGCACAATCACGCGCTTCTAGTCCCACATCAGTGTCTGACCTCACAAATGCTCTTCTGGAAGAATGGTCAAACATTCCCATAGACACATCTCCTAAACCTTGTGGACAGCCTTCCCAGAAGAGTTGAAGCTGTTATAGCTGCAAAGGGCGGAGCCAACTCAATATTGAACCCTACGGACTAAGACTGGGATGCCATTAAAGTTCATGTGCGTGTTAAGGCAGGTGTCCCAATACTTTTGCTGATATAGTGTAGTTACCATGAAAATTTTCTATCTATAATTGGAGGGTAACTAGTAAAACACACACTTTTTTTAAAATTTACCTGACCCATCCCCCTTTATCTCCAACCTTTTAAAACCTGTATATATTACGTGGTAGTGTTGAAAAACAACACCCCACGTTTAAAGAGGAAAATGTGCTTCTTCAAACCAATTGTAGGCTTGTTTATATACGCTATCCAGTTGGCTTGACCTTTTTGCTAACCTAGTTGACAAAATTATTAATTGCTGCAGAGTTTTCCCAGGAAATATTTGAGAAAAATACCGTGACAGTGTTCCCTCTATGCATAAATTATATCGGTATAATTCCACCAAGTACACCCACCGGACCACACACAGGTCACGAGCCGCGATCAATTTGCTATGCACAAATAAACATCTTAACTAAATATGTTTTGCCGGAGAGTCAACATTTACAAGGCAGATGTTACTTAAAAATTCATAAATTAGGCTACCTGTCAGCTTTGTACACCGGCTAAGTGTCAGCTGCAATGTGCTGTATCTGAAGGCGTAAAGCCTATTATTTTTCAGTTGACAGGAATAGGCCGATCTTTTTTTTTGTGTGTCTTGCCGGTTACATGTCCGCAATGCACACTCAAGTACATGTTATTAGCACACAAGAACCACAGGCCCCATGCAGATATTCTCCGGGATGCTTGACAAGCCATCTCCCATCGCCGCTTCTTTCCGACCATGAAACACGCTTCTTATATTTTTTTTTTTTTACCTACGCAACTCAAGAGAATATTGGCTTCCGCCAAGATGAAGTCGCTTGAATTAATTTGGAAATTTGTAACACAATGCCAATGAGAATTGTTGGGTACAAGCACAGCACTCAGATGTCTATCAATCATCTGACAATTTTACATGCTGACGTTAAAAAAAAAAATATATATATATATATATACGAAAAAAATAAAAAAGTATTGACAAACGTGGAGACAGAACAATACAGGCACGATGAGCAAATATGTATTTTTTTTTTTTAAAGAAAAATGTTTGACTTCACCATTTCAGAAACCGGGATTACAAAAAAAGGTTTTGTCATATTTAACTTTTCTTTAACACAGACAATATAAAATGTAATTTTACATTTTACAGCTCTTTCCATTTTACAAGCTTTTTTAGATGATGCAAGAGAATTAGACACAAGACTTTTTGATATATATTTTGTGAATGTTGGTAAAAAATTGGGGTGATTAAGAGTTTTTTTTTCTCTAAATTTGAGTAAAAATGGGGAGTTTGGCGAGGTGTAAGCCAAAATGAATGTATGCAAAAGCAATAAAAAAAAAAACAAAAAAAAAACATGCTATACTTATCTGCTTTGTGTTTTTTTTATGAAGGTCTAAGGCCAAAACGCGTCAGTTTGGATGATGTTATTGGTGTAATGCTTAAATAAATATTTTCTATTTTCTAGATCCTGTAATCTCACCCACCACGTTCCTGCTGCGCAGCACGTGGGCTGCGTGTTCTATGATCGCAGTGTCCAGAGGACACTGATGATCACATATTAAGTTAAAGAGCCAATCAGCGGTTCTTTACCATGTGATCAGCTGTGTCCAATCACAGCTGATCACGGATGTCAACAGCAGCCAGTTATTGGCACTCTTTTCCTCCTGCTGACAGAATGAGGAGAGGAGAAGAGAGCCAATAACCAGCTTCTCTGAAAGGAACCACTACACTGAAAATGAGTGTCCTGATTATCAGTGCAGTCCCAACAGTGCCCACCAGTGCTGTCAATCTGTGCCCCCAAGTGCTGCCAAACAGTGCCCATCGGTGCTGCCAATTAGTGCTCACCAGTGCCTCCTTGTCAGTGTCATATATAAGTGTCCATCCGTGCCCGACCGTGCTATAGCCAAATTATGGCTACATCGCGGCTGTCTAGTTCTGAGACCCAGTCACATGACGGCATCTTGTGATCTCACCCACCACATTCCTGGTGCGCGACACGGGCTGCGTGCTGCGTGCTTTATGATAAGTGCCCATCAGTGGTGCCTATCAGTGCTGCCTGTCAGTATTCATCAGTGCCACCTATCAGTGCCCATCAATGCAGCCTATCAGTGCCCATCAGTGCAGCCTATCAGGGCCCATCAGTGGCGCCTATTAGTGCTGCCTATCAGTACCCATCAGTGCCCCCTATCAGTGCCGCCTATAGTGCAGCCTCATCAGTGCCTATCAGTGTCCATCATGGCCACCTCATCAGTGCCAATCAGTGCCCCCACCAGTGCCCATCAGTGCAGCCTCATCAGCACACATAAGTGAAGGAGATATATTATCTGTTTGAAAACTATGAAAAAGTTGTTGGTTTTTTATTTCAAAATTTTTGGTCTTTATTTGTTTATTTAGCAAAAAAATCTAAGACCCAGCGGTCATTAAATACCACCAAAAGAAATCTCTAGTTGTGTGAAATAAATCATAAAAATATCATATGGGTACAGCGTTCCATAACCGCATAATTGTCATTCTAACTGTGACTGCGCTGAAAGCTGAAAATTGGCCTGGGCAGGATAGGGGCAAAAGTGCCCAGTACACAAGTGGATAAACTCCTACACTCAGCTAGCCAATATAAGAGTTCTTCTCCCTACCATATGATGGTGACTTCCTTCCTGATCCCGTGGATGGTCAAGGGAAAACATCTGAAGGAACAGCCACTTGATTTCCTTGCTAATGTTGTGAATGTGCAATCATGTGACTAGCAATAAAATATTAGTGCATGTAAAATGACTATACTGCTGGAGATAAAACATTACAAACAATATTAGGTATATTACTGACTCCTACATACTACAAAAAAAAAAATACTTAACAAAGCTTGTCTGCCAGGCAGCATATTTTAATTCACTTCTTAGCAATGGATATGCTCTTTGACTTTGCAAAATGTCATTTAAAAGGCACACTCCTGGGGCCTTCGCCGAACACAAGGCTGTGCGCATTTACATAGAGGTGAGCATCTGTGCAAGTATGACGGAGAGCCACCCTCTCCTGCTCCCCCTTATTCTGCTCAAGATTTATTTCCAGGTTCAAAATGCTTCCCTACGGGGAAAGTGGTAGGGCCAGCGCTGCCAAGGTATTTTCAATAAAACATTTTGAACTACAAACGGCAGAAACAAGAGTTGAAGTGATTTCCAACACGGCCGGTCCCTTGTCATAAATCACAAATAACAAGGAAATGCAGCATAAAGTACCATTTTATTAAATGTCTCTCAGCATTCACAACTTCATCATTCTAGCGGAGTGGAAGTTTCTTATGGGGCAAAGGTAACGGAGTCTGGAGAATAGCAAGGTGTGATTAGACAAGCTAATAAGTTGCTGCATTGAAACTCAATGTTAGCATAAGAATGGAAAGTCACCTCTCTAGTTCAAGAGATGCTGTACTATAGTGGAAGGCTGGTACCTTCACTGCGATAGAGCGTCTTCATCCTTGTTCTTCATCTTTGCTCTCTCTCTCTGGTTACATATATATATATACACATACACATAATGCATATATTATAAAAAAAAAGACATAGACAGATTTTACAGAATTTATTTTTACATATACTGTATACTATTCATGGTTCTAAAATGCAAACAACAGCCGTGACTGCCTCTCAAGCACATCAAAGGCACATTTCACATACTTACCAAGAATATTTAACTAATAAATGGCCACTTTTAACAGAGCACAATAGCTGAAGCTAAGGTTAACAGAGCACAATAGCTGAAGCTCAGGTTAACAGAGCACAATAGCTGAAGCTCAGGTTAAGGAAAAATAAGTTAAGGAAAAATACGTCTGTGAATAAGCCAATCTCTGTCTCTGCTTTGCACGATTCTGTGAAGAGAGTCTGAAAGTAAAGCAGTTTCCGTCAATTTTTTTCTTTAGAAAATAGATAATGCTAAGAGAATTTTGTAGCATGGGTAGATCCTATATTAAATGTTTATAAGTAACAAATAAGATTTGAGTAAATCCTTTAAAATGTAAAGCTAAAAAAAAAAAAAATTCTCTTTAACCTTAGCAACCACTTGACGTTGAATGGAGTTGAAGATGTAAAGCCACCTTTCCAGTTCATGAAATGCCCAAGAATACTGTGATAGAACAACAGTTGTATATAAATGTATATGTATGTATATATATATATATATATATATATATATATATATATATATATATATATATATATATATATATATATATATATATATATATATATATATATATATATATATATATTAATTTATATATATAAATGTATATATATATATATATTTTTTTTACACACATTAATATATATACTGTATATATATATATATATATATATATATATATATATTGTACTTTATTAATGTACATATATCAATGTGTATATATATATATATATATATATATATATATATATATATATATATATATATATATATATATATATATATATATATATATATATATATTAATATATAAATGTGTATGTATATATATATATATATATATATATATATATATATATATATATATATATATATTAATATATAAATGTATATATACAGTTAGGGCCATAAATATTTGGACAGTGACACAAGTTTTGTTATTTTAGCTGTTTACAAAAAACATGTTCAGAAATACAATTATATATATAATATGGGCTGAAAGTGCACACTCCCAGCTGCAATATGAGAGTTTCCACATCCAAATCGGAGAAAGGGTTTAGGAATCATAGCTCTGTAATGCATAGCCTCCTCTTTTTCAAGGGACCAAAAGTAATTGGACAATGGACTCTAAGGGCTGCAATTAACTCTGAAGGCGTCTCCCTCGTTAACCTGTAATCAATGAAGTAGTTAAAAGGTCTGGGGTTGATTCCAGGTGTGTGGTTTTGCATTTGGAAGCTGTTGCTGTGACCAGACAACATGCGGTCAAAGGAACTCTCAATTGAGGTGAAGCAGAACATCCTGAGGCTGAAAAAAAAGAAAAAATCCATCAGAGAGATAGCAGACATGCTTGGAGTAGCAAAATCAACAGTCGGGTACATTCTGAGAAAAAAGGAATTGACTGGTGAGCTTGGGAACTCAAAAAGGGCTGGGCGTCCATGGAAGACAACAGTGGTGGATGATCGCCGCATACTTTCTTTGGTGAAGAAGAACCCGTTCACAACATCAACTGAAGTCCAGAACACTCTCAGGGAAGTAGGTGTATCTGTCTCTAAGTCAACAGTAAAGAGAAGACTCCATGAAAGTAAATACAAAGGGTTCACATGTAGATGCAAACCATTCATCAATTCCAAAAATAGACAGGCCAGAGTTAAATTTGCCCAAAAACACCTCAAGAAGCCAGCTCAGTTCTGGGAAAGTATTCTATGGACAGATGAGACAAAGATCAACCTGTACCAGAATGATGGGAAGAAAAAAGTTTGGAGAAGAAAGGGAACGGCACATGATCCAAGGCACACCACATCCTCTGTAAAACATGGTGGAGGCAACGTGATGGCATGGGCATGCATGGCTTTCAATGGCACTGGGTCACTTGTGTTTATTGATGACATAACAGCAGACAAGAGTAGCCGGATGAATTCTGAAGTGTACCGGGATATACTTTCAGCCCAGATTCAGCCAAATGGTGCAAAGTTGATCGGACGGCGCTTCATAGTACAGATGGACAATGACCCCAAGCATACAGCCAAAGCTACCCAGGAGTTCATGAGTGCAAAAAAGTGGAACATTCTGCAATGGCCAAGTCAATCACCAGATCTTAACCCAATTGAGCATGCATTTCACTTGCTCAAATCCAGACTTAAGACGGAAAGACCCACAAACAAGCAAGACCTGAAGGCTGCGGCTGGAAAGGCCTGGCAAAGCATTAAGAAGGAGGAAACCCAGCGTTTGGTGATGTCCATGGGTTCCAGACTTAAGGCAGTGATTGCCTCCAAAGGATTTGCAGCAAAATATTGAATAAATAAATATTTTGTTTGGGTTATGTTTATTTGTCCAATTACTTTTGAGCTCCTAAAATGTGGAGTGTTTGTAAAGAAATGTGTACAATTCCTACATTTTCTATCAGGTATTTTTGTTCAACCCTTCAAATTAAACGTTACAATCTGCACTTGAATTCTGTTGTAGAGGTTTCATTTCAAATCCAATGCGGTGGCATGCAGAGCCCAACTTGCGAAAATTGTGTCACTGTCCAAATATTTATGGCCCTAACTGTATATATATATATATAAATGTTTATATATCTATATATATATATATATATATAGATATATAATTTTTTTTACACACATTAATATATATATATATATATATACATATATATATATATATATATATATATATATATATATATATATATATATATATATATACTGTATATATATATATATATATATATATATATATATATATATATATATATACTGTATAGATATATATATATATATATATATATATATATATATATATATATATATATATATATATATAATGTATATATTGTACTGTATTAATGTACATATATTAACCACTTCAGGACCGCTGTATTGCCAATGTACGTCAGCACAATGGCACAGGCAGGCACAATCACGTAGATGTACGTGATTGCCTTCCAGCGGGTGGGGGGTCCAATCGGACCCCCTCCCGTTGGATACGACGGTCCGGTTCCCTCCAGGAGCGCTCCGTGATGAGGGGATGGCCGTTCGTTTTCGGCCACCCCCTCTGGATCGCTCCTGGCCAATGAGAAGCTTCCTCCCACTGTGTATTGTTTACACAGGAAGGAGGAAGTGATGTCATTCTCCTCGGGGCGGTCTTTTTGACCGGACTACGAGGAGAAGACTAAAAGTAAGTGTGCACCAACACTACACTGACATGTAGGTACACACAGGCACACAAACCCCCCCCCGATCCCCCCCCCGATCGCCCCCGATCCCCCCCGCCCCCCCCCCCCAGTCACAGTGTCACTGATTGCATTGATCATTTCTTTACTGATCAATGCATTCAGTGTCAGTTGTGACAGTAAAAACTGTCAGGACAGTTAGTGTTAGGTCCAGGGTAGCCCCCTATCACCCCCCAATAAAGATTTAACCCCCTGATTGCCCCTAGAGTTAACCCTTTCACCCCCTTTTGCCAGTGTCACTAAGCGATCATTTTTCTGATCGCTGCATGTGTCGCTAGGTAGCTAGTTATTTTTTTAGGTTCACCGCCAGGTTTTTATATCGCTAGGTACCCCGATATACTACCCAATAATGTTTTTAACCCCCTGATTGCCGCTAGTTAACCCTTTCACCCCCTTTTGCCAGTGTCACTAAGCGATCATTTTTCTGATTGCTGCATGTGTCGCTAGGTAGCTAGTTATTTTTTTAGGTTCACCGCCAGGTTTTTATAGCGCTAGGTACCCCAATATACTACCCAATAATGGTTTTAACCCCCTGATTGCCGCTAGTTAACCCTTTCACCCCCTTTTGCCAGTGTCACTAAGCGATCATTTTTCTGATCGCTGCATCAGTGTCGCTAGTGTCGCTAGGTAGCTAGTTATTTTTTTAGGTTCACCGCCAGGTTTTTATAGCGCTAGGTACCCCGATATACTACCCAATAATGGTTTTAACCCCCTGATTGCCGCTAGTTAACCCTTTCACCCCCTTTTGCCATTGTCACTAAGCGATCATTTTTCTGATCGCTGCATGTGTCGCTAGGTAGCTAGTTATTTTTTTAGGTTCACCGCCAGGTTTTTATAGTGCTAGGTACCCCGATATACTACCCAATAATGGTTTTAACCCCCTGATTGCCGCTAGTTAACCCTTTCACCCCCTTTTGCCAGTGTCACTAAGCGATCATTTTTCTGATCGCTGCATCAGTGTCGCTAGTGTCGCTAGGTAGCTAGTTATTTTTTTAGGTTCACCGCCAGGTTTTTATAGCGCTAGGTACCCCGATATACTACCCAATAATGGTTTTAACCCCCTGATTGCTGCTAGTTAACCCTTTCACCCCCTTTCACCAGCGATCACAGTATAAGTGTCACTGGTGACGCTGGTTAGCCAGTTAGTTATTTAGGTTCCCCGTCAGGTTTTTATATAGCGCCAGGGACCCCCATATACTACCTAATAAAAATTTGAACCCCCTGATTGCCCCTAGTTAACCCTTTCACCACTGATCACCGTATAAGTGTTACGGGTGACTCTGGTTAGTTTGTTTTTTATAGCATCAGGGCACCCACCATTTATTACCCAATAAAGGTTTAACCCCCTGATCACCCGGCGGGTGATATCAATTAGGTTTTAGGGTCAGGGTCTGCGTCGCCCCAGGCAGCGCTAGGTTAGTGCCAGTACCGCTAACACCCACACGCAAAGCATACACCTCCCGTAGTGCTATAAAATCTGAACAGATCAATATCTGATCTGATCAGATCTATACTAGCGTCCCCAGCAGTTTAGGGTTCCAAAAAAACGCATTGTTAGCGGGATCAGCCCAGATACCTGCTAGCACCTGCGTTTTGCCCCTCTGCCCAGCCCACCCAAGTGCAGTATCGATCGATCACTGTCACTTACAAAACACTAAACACATAACTGCAGCGATCGCAGAGTCAGGCCTGATCCCTGCCATCGCTAACAGGTTTTTTGGTAGCATTTTATATTTAAATCCGGAAGGCAGTGCTTGGTTTTCGGGGTCCCGTACGTGGTTAGGCTCCCAAAAAGTCCCCCACATGTGGTATCCCCGTACTCGGGAGAAGCAGCAGAATTTATTTTGGGGTGTAATTTGACTTCTGCCCATAGCATGTGTGAGCAATATATCATTTAGTGACAACTTTGTGCAAAAAAAAAAAAGTTTGTAATCTTCCCGCAACTTTTGGCAAAATATAAAATATTCCATGGACTCAACATGCCTCTCAGTAAATAGCTTGGGGTGTCTACTTTCCAAAATGGGGTCATTTGGGGGGGTTTTGTGCTATTTTGGCATTTTATGGCCTTCGAAACTGTGATAGGTAGTGAGGAGTTAAATCAAAAATTTGCACCCTTAGAAATCCTGAAGGTGGTGATTGGTTTTCGGGGTGCCGTGCGCGACTAGACTCCCAAAAAGTCCCACACATGTGGTATCCCCGTACTCAGGAGAAGCAGCAGAATGTATTTTGGGGTGTCATTTCACATATGCCCATAGCATGTGTGAGCAATATATCATTTAGTGACAACTTTGTGCAAAAAAAAAAAGTTTGTAATATTCCCGCAACTTGTGGCAAAATATAAAATATTCCATGGACTCAACATGCCTCTCAGTAAATAGCTTGGGGTGTCTACTTTCCAAAATGGGGTCATTTTGGGGGGTTTTGTGCTATTTTGGCATTTTATGGCCTTCGAAACTGTGATAGGTAGTGAGGAGTTAAATCAAAAATTTGCACCCTTAGAAATCCTGAAGGTGGTGATTGGTTTTCGGGGTGCCGTGCGCGACTAGACTCCCAAAAAGTCCCACACATGTGGTATCCCCATACTCGGGAGAAGTAGCGGAATATATTTTGGGGTGCAATTCCACATATAACTATGGCATGTGTGAGCAATATATCATTTAGTGACAACTTTTTGTAAAAAAAATTTTTTTTTTTTTTTTTTGTCATTATTCAATCCCTTAGGACAAAAAAAATAAATATTCAATGGGCTCAACATACCCATCAGCAATTTCCTTGGGGTGTCTACTTTCCAAAATGGGGTCATTTGGGGGGGATTTGTACTGCCCTGCCATTTTAGCACCTCAAGAAATGAGATCGGCAGTCATAAATTAAAAGCTGTGTAAATTCCAGAAAATGTACTCTAGTTTGTAGACGCTATAACTTTTGCGCAAACCAAAAAATATACGCTTATTGACATTTTTTTTACTAAAGACATGTGGCTGAATAAATTTTGCCCTCAATGTATGACTAAAATTTAGTTTATTCGATTTTTCTTATAACAAAAAGAAGAAAATATCTTTTTTTTTCCAAATTTTCGCTCTTTTTCCATTTATATCGCAAAAAAAAAAATCGCAGAGGCAATCAAATAGCATCAAAAGAAAGCTCTATTTGTGGGAAGAAAAGGACGCAAATTTCGTTTGGGTGCAATATTGCATGACCGCACAATTACCAGTTAAAGCAGCGCAGTGCGAAATTGGAAAAAGACCTCTGGTCCTTAAGGTGTTTATTGGTCCGGGGCTGAAGTGGTTAATGTGTATATATATATATATATATATATATATATATATATATATATATATATATATATATATATATGTATATATATATATATATATATATATATATATATATATATATATATATATATATATATATGTATATATATATATATATATATATATATATATATATATATATATATATATATATATATATATATATATATATATGTATATATATGTATATATATATATATGTATATATATATATATATATATATATATATATATATATATATCACAAATATTGGGATGCCTGCCTTTACAGGCACATGACCCTAAATGGCATTAGTCTGTAGGGTTCAATATTGAGTTGGCCCCACCCTTTGCAGCTGTAACAGCTTCAACTTTTCTGGGAGGGCTGTCCACAAGGTTTAGGTGTGTGTCTATGGGAATGTTTGACCGTTCTTCTAGAAGCGCATTAGTGAGGTCAGGCACTGATATGGGACGAGAAGCGCGCAATCGTGCCTCTGACGGTGCGCTCGCAGCCCCAGTACCTATTTCACAGAATGACATACAGGTATGCGATCTTTATGGACCTTTCAGAACACCCAAGGTCACCTTACAAAGATAAAAATAAAGTAACAAAAAAGTTAAATTAATAAAATGAAATACATTGCATAACCATTCAATTTAAAAAAAAAAAACAAAGAAGTCAGACCAATTACGCTAGTTTAAAAAGATGAGTTTTGAGATGTGATTTGAATATGGGTAGGAACTCAATGTTGAAGATGTCAGGTGGCAGGGTATTCCAAAGTCAGGGGGCAGAGCAGCTAAAGGCTCTCAATCCCATAGTGGACAAGCGGGCGGATAGAACATTGAGATGAATGGAAGAAGAAGAACTGAGAGTGCGGGAAGGTCTGTTGATATGCAGGAGTTCAGAAAGATACAGAGGAGCGAGGTTATGAATGATCTAAAAGGTTAATAACAAAATCTTGAAATCAATATGATATTTCACTGGAAGCCAGTGAAGGTGCTGAAGGACAGGAGTGATGTGATTAACCACTTGCTTACTGGGCACTTAATCCCCCCTCAGTCCCAGACCTAGTATATGAATATGAGTTGGGGACCTTGGATTGTGGACTCCATGAGGGTAGGGACTGATGTGAGTGTGCAATGTATGTGTGTAGCACTTCGTAAATTGACGGTGCTATATGGGTACCTTAAATAAAATAATGATATAATAGATGAACATCTTAATGAGACACAATGTACAGGGATAGGGACAATTGTAGACATACTCACTCAGGTTGCACTGGATGGACTGGTGTCTTTATTCAACCTTACTAACTATGTAACTATGTAACTATGAATCAAGGAAAATTTATTCCATAAAAAGCATTCAAAATACTCACCTTCCGTGAGTTAAAAGCGAGCATGTCAGGGGCTAAAATCGGTTCTTGGTTTCAAATGTTGCCAACCAACAAGATGGCCGTGGTCAGTGCATATACTGTGACGTCAGATCTCCGGGCTCCACCCTACGCAGCGTTTCGTCCAATAAGGAATATCCTCATGCCTGTTTTTTTCTGAACATGGCCTCTTTGTGCTAATTTACAGTTAATTTACAATGAATATTTTTATGCCTTAATTTTTAGTGCTGCATATACCTGTATTTTCCTTTGTTTTATTGTCACCAACAATGTCATGCTAGCTGCTCTGTAGGAATTATAGCGCAGTGATCAATTCTTATTTTTATGAATTATCAATATTAACTAAAAAAAAGTTTGCCCTTGTACACACGGTCGGACATTCTGACAACCAAATCCGTTGGATTTTGTCCGACGGATTTTGTCCGAAACTGTTGCATACACACGGTTGGACAAAGTTGTTGGAAAATCCGATTGTACATAACGTGATGACGTTATTTCGTTATGATGGGACTACATTCAGGCTAGTAGCCAATAGCTTTGGTCTAGGAATTTGATCTGAGCATGCGTGGCACTTTGTCCGTCAGAGTAGGCTACACATGATCGGAGTATGTCCGATCGGAGCATTTTGTCTGAAAATTTTACGGACAAGTTGGAAAACTTGGTCCGTCGGATACTCCGACGGAAACAGTCCGATGGAAACCACACACAGTCGGATTATCAGACAAAACGGTCCGATAGGACACATTCCGTCTGAATTTCTGACCGTGTGTACAAGGGCTTAAGCTTTGTTAAGGTGGATTTTGTACCAATGAGGAAAACCTCAGGTTTTGTCACTGTTCCATTTGAGAAAGTTGGAAGGGAGTCAGGATTTGATTTCCTGTAAACCAGTGGTCATCAACCCTGTCCTTAGGGCCTACTAACATGCCAGGTTTTATGTATTACCTTGGGGAGATGCAGACTAGAATTCTGCAATCACTGAGCAGCAAATTATATCACCTGTGATGTATTTCAGTTATCTTGCAAACCTGACCTGTTAGTGGGCCCTGAGGACAGTGTTGATGACCACTGCTGTAAACAACCAATAAGGGATTTGGGTGGAAAGATGGTACTAGTTTTAGTAGAACTGGGTGTCATCCACATAGCAATGGAATTGGATGTCAAATTTACAAAATATGAGACCAAGAGGAAGAAGATAGATTATGAACAAAAGGGGCCCCAGGACGGAAATCTGGGGCACGCCAGTAGAGAGTAGAGATTAGAAAAATATTAGAGTGGATGATTAGTATCATTCACTGGATTTGGAAGATCACTAGACCGTGGATGAGGGTAAATACAATTGGGCCATAGAAACTTTATTTAAATACAATATTGGCTGTGGTTAGTTGGAGGGGTAGACAATTGTAAATTTGGTTCCATGACAGTCTTCAGCTTTAACTGATCCTGGACATGTTTCAGTCCTTTAACTTCCTTCACCAAGATATTACAGTTCCAATATGCCCTCTCTGAAGCAAAATAATTAATTATACAGTAAATTGGACAAAAATGAAAAAAAAAAATGAATTGGACAAATCAGGGAATGAGCCATGATTTAAGCATTCAAAACTTTATAAATATGCTCCTTAATTGGGTTTTATATCCTTATTCCACAAACAGCTTAACTGGCTGTTTTATTTTTTATTTAGTCACCGCTGACTCGCTGTGATCATTTAAAAAAAAAAAATGAATAGCAAAGGTTCTTCATCTTCATTGCTGTTTCAAATATTTAAATTGACATGTTTTATAAAGTAAAGTTTATTTCATTAAATGAAAGTGATAAAAAAAAAATGACCCTGAGCATGAAAGAAACATTATTTTTTTTTGTACTTGACATTCTTTTTTTTTTTTTTGCAACTTTAGTGTAATTTGTATAAAACAACTGCAAAATATATAATTTGCTCTTAGAATTTAAATAGTTTTCAAATTCTGCTTTGATGCAACTCGGGTTTTGAAAATAAAGTAGAGATAATGGGGGCCTGAAGTGTCAACAAATACCTGAGACAGTCTTCAAACTTGAATGTTTGTGTAATTTGCTCTCTCTAGCACATCAAAAGCAAATTTACTGTAAATTATAAAAAAAATGTATTGGGTTGGAATTCTATGCTTTTTTTGTGGTAATTTAGTTTTATATTAATTTGAAACATCGTGAAACACATAGGACTTAAAAAAAAAAAGGTGTAAACAAAAAAAAAACAGCTTGAATGTATCTTCTAGAACAGGGATCTGCAATTAGCGGACCTCCAGCTGTTGCAGAACTACAAATCCCATGAGGCATAGCAAGATTTTGACAGCCACAAGCATGGCACCCAAAGGCAGAGGCATGATGGGACTTGTAGTTTTGAAACAGCTGGAGGTCCGCTAATTGCAGATCCCTGTTCTAGAAAGTATTTGGTGTATACCAAGGGTGTCTAAACTTTTTTCAAAGTGGGCTAGGTTTGATGAAGTGAACATGTGTGAGGTCCAACCATTTTGCCTGAAATTCTTTGAACCATTAAAATTTGGTCTAATGCCGCGTACACACGATCGGGAATTCCGGCCAGAAAAATACAGATGAGAGCTTTACATCAGAAAATGCGACCGTGTGTATGCTCCATCTGAATTTAGCTGTCCCAATTTCCGCCAGCCAAAAATTAATAGCATGTTCTCAATTTTCCAGACGGAAAAACTTTCTATCGGTAATTCCGATCGTGTGTATGCAATTCTGACACGCCAAAAATCATGCATGCTTAGATTCAACTTCGAGACAGAAGCTATTGGCTACTGACTATTGAACTTCCCTTTTCTAGTCACGTCGTACGTGTTGTACGTCGCCGCGTTCTAAATGATCGGAATTTGATGTGACAGCTTGAGCCGAATTCCTTCGGAAATTCTGTCGTGAAAACAATCAGAGATTTTTCCAACGAGAATTCCGATCGTGTGTACGCGGCATTAGTGTGTTCGTCCGAGCACCAATACACCGCCCAACAAGAGTTCTCTAGCCATTGTGGCTGTATGTGGTGAAGAGATGAGCTTGGATACGTAAAATAAGACTAATATCCGCGCTTGGTAAAAACAACAAAACAGGTTAAATTGCAAACAAGAATAAAGTGCAAACTAAACACTTATGCAGAAAGTTCATTGGTGATACAAGTTCATAAGAAGAGATCCTCATGAAGCATGAATCCAATAGGTGAAATCATGTGAAGTGTAAAACATAAACATGACCACGTGAAACCATCACCACAGGGAGATAAGAGGCTTACCAGAAAGCCAACGACCACCCTTATTCAGGGGGGTCATAAGGCGCTTGTTGGATCTGAGATCCTGTGAAACGATGACCCGATGTCCTGGTGCAATCCTTTAGGAGGGAAGTTTCAGAAAAAAAAAACTTAAATTGTAAATAAAGAACTTTGAAGCAAAACAAAGGTCACAGTCCATCAATACAGCTTCACCAGTGTCCATCAATGCAGCCAACCGTCCAACCTGTGATAGACAGAACAGTGGTCCAATCCTGGGCCAGGAGGTGGGACTGTGTGTGACTGATCGCCAGGTACACAGGAGATCGCAGCTCAGTGTAATCTGGCGGCTCCCGCCCCCTCCTTCCACTCAGGCAGCAGGAATCAGCGTATAACATGCACACACAATTTCCACCAGGTTTTCAGGGCATGTTATATGCCAATAAATACGGGTCTATATCTTGTGTGGCCCCCACATCGCTCAGAGATTCGTATATTCCAAAATTCGAAATTTGAAAACCCAAAAATTAGAAAATCTGAAATAATAACTAACTATTAGAATAGATTATAGGTATTGGAATTTCCTTTCAAATTTGGCTGTTAGTGAACGTAAACAAATACAAATTTATCCGAAATATTGAATGCGGTAGCTAAACGAATTGAACGCAGCGCATTAATAATAATAAATAACAATAATAATAATAATAAAAACTTTTTATTATTATTATTTATTATTAATGTGTACTGTTCCATTTGTTTAGATGCGGCACTCATTATTTCGGATAGTTTGTAATTTTAAATTAATTTCCAATACCTAGAATTTAATAGTTAGTTATTATTAGTTAGTTAGTAGTTATTTCGAAATTCTCGGATTTCGTTCTTTTGGAATTTTCGCATTTTCTTTCTAATGTATTTGATTTTCGGATTTTTCAAAACTACGAATTTTGTCAAATTGACAAAATTACCAATTTTTGATTTTGCTAATTTTTGAACTTATGAATTTATAAATTGCCATCATAACGAATGACCCGAAAAACGAAAAAACAAAAACAAAACGAAGGAAACGAAATGAACAAATTTTTCGGCAGTGCACGTCTATCATCGGGTGCAGGTGACCAATCATCGGCCGGCACCCGCTTGGTTCGTTCTGCATTCAATCGCAGTATAGCCAGGTAGGGGGGTTCAGGCACGCTCCCTAGCCCAGGGTGTGTATCAAGTACTAGGTAGTAGGTACGTGATCCTGTGCAGGAGAGTCATTGTGACGGCATGTATATACTGTATATGGTCGGCAAGCGGTTAAAGGAAAACAAATTTAAAAATTTCAAGCACAGAATAAAACTAAACAGAGCTGGCTGTATAGGGCAGATAAACCGCCTTTTAATCAATAAATATATAGATAAATTGCACTTAGAAATAAGTGACTTGATCAGAGAAAATCACAAGGTAAAGAAAATCCCATCTCATTTCATTTCCCTGGTCATATGTTCTGATCAAGTTGTTATTTGTAAGTGCAATGTATCTATATTTATTGATTAAAATGAGGTTTATCTATCCAGTGTGCTCTGATTTTATTTTATCTTTTACTCTTTGTTGTCTTTTGCCTAAAGGGTGAGCTGACAGCCCAGGCGTCAGCGAGGCAGGTTTTCCTTGAAGAATAGTTCAAATACATTATTGTTTATTTGCTTATGCCTGCATTTTATTTTATTTTTTAATTGGTGACAATGGAATTGATTTACTAAAACTGGAGAGTGCAAAATCGGGTAAATGGTAGCCAATCAGCTTCTATCTTCAGCTTGGTCAATCAACCACTCGCCGACCAGCCGCCCTCATTATACGACGGAAGGTCAGCTCGTTCCCGCAGATCGCCGTAGGTGTAAGTCGGCTCCTTTAAGAACCATAGCAGGCATGCACGTGCGCCCGCTGCATGGTGGGGGGTGGCCGGCGGCTGCGATGTGGGTGCCCGGCGGCTGCGATGTGCGTGCCCGGCGGCTGCGATGTGCGTGCCCGGCGGCTGCGATGTGCGTGCCTGGCAGGTGCAATATGCATGCCTGGTGGCTGCGATGTGCATGCCTGGTGGGTGCAATGTGTGTGGCCGACGGCTGCGATGTGGGTACCCGGCGGCTGTGATGTGCGTGCCCGGCGGCTGCGATGTGTGTGCCTGGAGGGTGCAATGTGCATGCCCAGGTTGGACTTGATGGTCTTTTTTCAACCTCACCTACTATGTAAACAGACAGATACCCGTTCTGACAGGGAAGGGGAGGGGAGAGAGAGATGCGGTTCTTAGTAATAAGGAACAGCAATCTTTCTCCTCCTCCAGTCAATCCCCTCCCCCACACAGTTATGCCTCGTACACACGATCAAACAATCCGGTGGAAAAGTCCACCCATTATGATGTCACAGTCCCAGAGGATGCTGGGACTGTGACATCATAATGGGAGGGGACATCATCCGGCGATGTCCCTATATAAGTCGCCGCGCGCCGCGTCCCAGTCATTGTGAGCGGAGGCAGCGACGAGGCAACATCTGAAGAGAAGAAGAGAAGAGAAGAACAGAAGACGGCGACAGCGCCGACAGAAGACCGGGCCGCCGCCTGTAAAAGAGCTAGAAGAAGGCGCCGTGGCCCGGCAAGAAGAACCGAAGAGGGGGACAAGACCCCCGAAGTCGGAAGAAGAGGGCGGCGGAGAAGAAGAAAGCCGGGCTCCTCCGCTAGTAAAAGAGCTAGCAGAAGATAGCGGAGGAGTCTGGCGAGAAGACCCGCGAAGACGGACAGAAGACCCCCGGAGCTGTGCAGTAAACTATTTTAACCCTTGTGTGTTGTGTTTTTTTTTACTTTTTTTTCACAGGTGAATGGGTAGGGGTACATTGTACCCCATACTCATTCACATAGGGTGGGGGGCTGGTATCCGGGGGCCCCCTTATTCCGATAAGCCCCCCGCTCACAGACCCCGACAACCAACGGCCAGGGTTGGCGGGAAGAGGCTCTTGTCCTCATCAACATGGGGACAAGGTGCTTTGGGATGTTGAGGGCACGCGGCCTGGTACGGCTCAGGAGGGGGGGCACTCGCTCGTCCCCACCCCCTTTCCTGGCCGGCCGGGTAGCGTGCTCGTCTGATATGGACCTGGGGGGGACCCCCACGCCGATTTTTCGGCGTAGGGGTTCCCCTTTAAGTCCATACCAGGTGACGGGGCCAGCGACGCCTCCTTCGCTGGCCCCGGCTACCTGGAGACACGCTCAAAATGAGCGGACTTTCCTCCGCGTGTGTGGGCGAGTCCGTTCATTTCAAAAGTACGACGTATAGTCCGGCGGACTTAGTACGCCGTATTAGTCTACTGAAAAAGTGCCGTGTGTGGGCAAGTAGCTCGTTTGGAAAGTCCGGCGGACAGTCCGGCGAGAAGTCCGTTAGACTAAGTCCGCCGGATAGTCGGCTACGTGTGTACGCGACATTAGAAACACGGACCAGCACACAGACAAATGGATTTCCCGATAGGAATTTAGTCCGTCGGACAGATTTGAAACATGTTCTATTTCTAGGTCCGTCTAATTTTTTTTAAAGAAAAACTATCGGATTAGCCCACACACAATCGGACTATTCGATGGAATGATTCCGTCAGACCTAGTCTGCCAGAAAGTCCGGTCACGTGTATGCGGCATAAGTGTCAGATTGTTTGCCGCAATATCACATTCCTGCTATAAGTTGCTGATCACCGCCATTACTAGTATAAAACACATTTAAAGAAAATTTTATTCCAGAAATATATCCCATAGTTTGTAGACACTATAACAATCACATAAGCCAATCAATATACGATTATCGCGTCTGTTCCCTGGGCTGACATGGAGACAAGTGAGGGGAAGATGGCCCCCACCCGTCTTCATGACACTGCAGGGCAGAAGCGACAACATAACGTCACTTCCTCCCACGGCTCTTAAAGGGCCATTTTATTATTATTTTTTTTTAAATGACAATTTTTTTTTATTGCATTTTAGTGTAGATTTTAGGTCTTTTTGATCCACCAGATCTCATATTTAAGAGGACCTGTCATGCTTTTTTTTATATTACAAAGGATATTTACATTCCTTGTAATAGGATTAAAAGTGACATTTTTTTTATTTTTTATTCAAAACAGTGTAAAAATAAAAGTAAAAGGTAAAATAAATAAGAAAAAAAATGTAAACGCGCCCGTCCTGCCGAGCTCGTGTGCAGAAGCGAACGCATACGTGAGTAGCGCCTGCATATGAAATTAGTGTTCAAACCACACATGTGAGGTATTGCCGCGATCGGTAGAGCGAGAGCAATAATTCTAGCCCTAGACCTCCTCTATAACCCAAAACATGCAACCGGTAAAAAATGTTAATTGTCGCCTATGGAGATTTTTAAGGGTAATAGTTTGTCGCCATTCCACGAGCGGGCGCAATTTTGAAGCGTGACATGTTAGGTTTCAATTTACTCAGTATAACATTATCTTTCACAATATAAAAAAATAAAAAATAATTTACCCCAATCCGCTTGCTCCCCTGGATAGCCCAAAACCATACCCCCCAATCCTGTAAGCAACACCCGCTAATAGAGGTAGCACTCTACAAACATTCCAGAAGGCGTGCAGATCACACCGAATTTCATCTATACAAGGCCCGCTAACTCCCCTCCGACAGAACCCGGACTTTCCGGTAGGCCTTTTAGTTACATTTCTGGCAGACTTCTGGCCCTACAACGACGTTCAGGCAAGACACTTCTTCTCCGGAGAATCTTTTCTGAACCTCTCAGACATACCCTCACGAGAGACAGTCCGATCCTGTCCACAGTGGACATATTTTCAAATCAGGCACTTTCTCAACGACCCCCTCAAACGTCTAGAACACTCCAGACAACCTACACCCCTTGAGACCCTATGCTCGCAAACGAACCCGCAAAGACATATAACTCCAAGCATTTACCCCATGCTATTCTCGAAACACGACCCGAAATCCAATGCTGCCACCCAGATTTGGGAAAGGGACTTATCTATTAACTTATCCATTGAAGACTGAGAAAACATTTACACCCACATTCACAAGGGATCTACTAATGTGACAGCACAAGAAAACAGCTTCAAAATCTTCTCTAAATGGTATAGAACCCCTACCAAACTACACAAAATTTCCCCAACCACATCGCCCATCTGTTGGAGATGCTCTGACGGAGTTGGCTCAAAGTTGCACATATGGTGGTCCTGCCCAATACTCCAACCTTTCTGGCAAGAAGTCCACCGTATCACCACCAAGATAACCACATACCACTTAGAATATACACCTGCCCAAATGCTGCTACATCATTCCTCCATCCCTTTTAGGCAATACCATCATTTCCTTGCATTACACCTAATAAATGCGGCAAAATTATGCATCCCACTTACTGGAAATCCCCCAAGGCCCCTACAACGACGGACTGGTTTAGACGCATATCCAAATTTGCGGAGATGGAAGAACTAATTCATCAATCCAAAGACACCCACTAAATTCAGGAACGTCTGGTCCTGCTGGCATCACTTTAGAACGCCAGACGAATATAAATGTTTGCTCTACCAAGGATATGCCATAGCCCAAGAAACCGAAGCGAAGGCATAATAGTCCCCCCCCCCCTTTAACCCCCCGCAATTATTTTAATTCTGTAATCCCCGTGTTCCGTGCTACACATCACCTTGACAAACCTATGACTGCCAAACGCCTTTACCTGTTACATCCCCACCCACCCGCATCCACCCCCCCACCCACCCTTACCCCTTCCTACCCCTTGTCCCCCATACCCCATCTGGCTTAGAAACCTTTGCCTCTCAGACATATCCCAATTGGGGATGCTAGTGGTACGAGACCGCATCCCCACAATAAACTCAGCACACCATTAGCGAATAGGCAACGGTGTACTATCATCTCTCTACAAGTTCATACCATATTATGTAACCCTACTGAGAAATATATGCAGACACGCTCGAATAAAGGCCTTATGGGCCACATGTCCCCACTTTCTTAGGTCTGCTGGTTAAATGGTTTTTTGTTAAAATTTTTGTGTCACACTCTAACCCTTGTACACACAATCAGAGATTCCGACTGAATGTGTCCGATCGGAGCGTTTTGTCGGATTTTCCGACTGTGTGTGGTCTGCATCGGACTGTTTCCGTCGGAATATCCGACGAACCAAGTTTTCCAACTTGCCGGTAAAATTTTCAGACAAGATGCTCCGATCGGACATACTCCGATGATGTGTAGAGAATTCCGATCGGACAAAGTGCCACGCATGCTCAGATCAAATTCCTACATCAAAGCTATTGGCTACTAGCCTGAACGTAGTCCCATCGTAATGAAATGACGTCATCACCTTCTGAAAGATCGGATTTTCCGACAACTTTGTCCAACCGTGTGTATGTAACAGTTTCGGACAAGATCCGTCGGACAAAATCCGACGGATTTGGTCGTCGGAATCTCCGACCGTGTGTACAAGGGCTTATTGTACAGTGGATCAGACAATTGCAATTGTATTTGACTTATGGCATATGTTTATTATTTGTGCAGTTCCAACTTGTTATTGTCTTTTGTTTTTCTCATTAATAGCGCACTGTACCGTTGCGTTGTAACTCAAGTTGTATGTATTATTTACAATAAACTTTTTCTTGGGAAAAAAAAAAAATTGGGCTAACTTTACTGTCGTCTTATTTTTTTAATTCAAATTTTTTTATTTTTTCGGAAAAAAAAGTGCACTTGTAAGACCGCTGCGCAAAGACGGTGTGACAAAAAGTATGACAACGACCGCCATTTTATTCTCTAGGATGTTAGAAAAAAAAATGTATAATGTTTGGGGGTTCTAAGTAATGTTCTAGAAAAAAAAAAAAACGTTTTAACTTGTAAACACCACATCTAAAAAAGAGGCCTGGTCTTAAAGTGGTTAACAGTTATCTGAATAGGATTCCTAAAGCACTAAAATAATGTGCAAGTATTATTTTCACTACCTTGCATTGTGCTGCACTGGAACACCCTTTGATGGCAGCATGAATGGCACTGCATCACACTAACATGCCTTGCCTTGCAGCAAAATGGTGTGAACATGAACAAACCTCAACATTTTTTATTTTTTTAACGGCTACAACAGCTGTTTTCTTTTTCCTTTGGGCAAAAAAAAATAAAAATGGTTAAAGCTACGTTATAAAATCTGACCATTGTCAGCAATGTAATATGGTGTGATCAAACCTCTGTACCTGTTGTTTGTGCTGGACAGCTTGGCCTGCAACGGCAAGAGGAAAAATAACAAATCTACCAGGAAGATCAACAGGTAGTAAAACAACGTTGTATTATCAAAAGTATTGGGACACCTGCATTACACGCGCATGAACTTTAATGTCATCGTCTTAGTCCGTAGGGTTCAATATTGAGTTGGCTCCGCCCTTTGCAGCTATAACAGCTTCAACTCTTCTGGGAAGGCCGTCCACAAGGTTTAGGAGTGTGTCTATGGGAATGTTTGACCATTCTTCTATTTGTGAGGTCAGGCACTGATGCTGGATGAGAAGCCCTGGCTCGCTGTTTCCACTCTAATTCATCCCAAAAGTGTTCTATTGGGTTGAGGTCAGGACTCTGTGTAAGCCAGTCAAGTTCCTCCACCCCAAACTCGCTCATCCATGTCTTTATGGACCTTGCATTGTGCACTGGTCCAAATCATTTGGTGGAGGGAGGATTATGGAGTGGGGTTGTTTTTTAGGGGTTGGGCTTGGCCCCTTAATTCAAAAAAGAAGTAAACTCTTAAGGCATCAGCATACCAAGACATGTTGGGTACTAACATTTATAGGTAAAGTTGAGTCGGGGAAATTCCAAATGCCTCTCGGGGATCAGGAAGGAATTTTTTTTCCCTGCTTTAGAAAATTGGATCATGCTCTGCTGGGTTTTTTGCCTTCCTCTGGATCAACTGTGGGGATAGAATTGGGTATATGGGGTTGTATGATCTTATTTTTTTTTGTGGTTGAACTGAATGGACTTGTCTTTTTTCAACCTGACTAACTATGTAACTATGTTGGACAATTTCATGCTCCCCACTTTGTGGGAACAGTCCGGGGATGGCCCCTTCCTGTTCCAACATGACTGTGCACCAGTGCACAAAACAAAGTCCATAAAGACATGGATGAGCGAGCTTGGGGTGGAGGAACTTGACTGGCCTGCACCGAGTCCTGACTTCAATCCGACAGAACACCTTTGGGATGAATTCGAGTGGAGACAGTGAGCCAGGCCTTCTCGTCCAATATCAGTGCCTGACCTCACAAACAATCCCATAGACACACTCCTAAACCGTGTGAACAGCCTTCCCAGAATAGTTGAAGCTGTTATAGCTGCAAAGGGTGGGCCAGCTCAATAGTCAACCCTAGAGACTAAGACTGGGGTGCCATTAAAGTGGAGTTCCACTTGTTTTTTAGTCTATTAAAAGCCAGCAGCTATAAAAAGTGTACAGTAGCTGCTGACTTTAAAAAACAGACACTCACCTGTCTCACGGTCCAGCATTGCGTTTGCACTGAGCCTCCCTCCTCTCAGTGCAACTGTGGCCTGCGATCTGCTAGTGGCCAGGCACTCTTCTGGGACCTGTGACGGGGGGGCTCCTAGGGGACCAAGAGATGGAAGCAGGAAGTGGGAGAAGTGGGACAGGAAGTCCCTCTCAAAACAAGGTAAGCACTTCCCCCTCCAAAAAAAATGACGTGCCAAATGTGGCATGTAAGGGGCTGAGGAGTGCTTAAAGCAGAAGTTTTTTGGGTTGAACTCCACTTTAAAGTTCATATGTGTGTAAAGGCAGGTGTCCCAATACTTTTGGTAATGAAGTGTATGCTATTGGGGGGGGGGGGGGGGGGTTGGGGCTTGGAAACACAGCGGTTATCTTATTAACACTAGAGAGTGCAAAATCTGGCGCAGCTCTTCAAAGATACCAATCAGCTTCCAGATTTTTTTTTGGTCAAAGTTTAACTGAACAAGCTGAAGTTAGAAGCTGATTGGCTACCATGCACAACTGCATCGGATTTTACACTCTACAGTTTTAGCAAATAAACCCTACAGTGCTATTAAAACACTGCATCATATGCCATTTTTTACTTGGCCCATAATTCCCTTTAAAAAAAAAAATAGATATTTTTTTTTAATTTGGCTGAGATAAAAATAAAAACCCAACTTTCAGTCTTATGCCGTGTACACACAACCGGACTTTTTGACAGCAAAGGAACGAGTCCGTCGGACAATTCAATTGTGTGTGGGCTCCATCGGACCTTTGCTTGCCAAAAATCCGGCAGACTTTAGAAATAGAACATGTTTTAAATTTTCCCACCGGAACTCCGCCGGATCAAGAAATCCATTCGTGTGTATGCTGGTCCGACGGACAAAAACGGACACTAGGGCAGCTATTGGCTACTGGCTATGAACTTCCTTATTCTAGTCCAGTCGTACGGCATCACGTTAAAATCCATCAGACTTTGGTGTGATTGTGTGTTGCCAAGTCCGTTTGTTCGGAAAGTCAGTCAGAACTCCGCCGAAAGTCCGTCGGAAAGACCGTCGGACCTAGTCCCTCAAAAAGTCCGGTCGTGTGTGCGCGGCGTTAGTTTTTTGGACAACAAGAATTTGTCATGGTCCACAAGGTCTCTACAATGCTACAAGCGAGGAACGGATTGGTCCACAAGGTCCCTACAACGCTACAAGCGAGGAACGGGTTAAATGTTGTAGTCGGTTCTAGGAAAATTGCAGAAATATCTTAAACAAATCACCACATTATGACTGAACTGTAACAACCCATCAACTCGCAACGAATAAGACATTTATTTTGGTTCATTTGACCTGGATCGTCTTGCCCTACAGCGTTGTTTCAGAAGGGACTTAATTAGCTTGATGCAATCTTAGTTTGAGTTATTATATTAAATAGAAATTCAGAAGGTCTGCTCACTTCACCGTTAACCTTGATAATGATAAAAATAAAGAATGGGAAAGATTAGATATTGACATCTTAGAGCGCAAATTTTTAAATAACGGCACAATTGACTAACTGCCTATGAATACTAAGCAAAGCATTTGGCATTCGTACATTCCTGTTGGGATTATTAAATAATAGATGTAATTTTCATATAACAGATCACAGTGTTGAGGCATAATGAGACAAAATGATGGTACAAACCCTGAATAAAAGCAAAATCGCATCTATTATTAAGAACATAGTTTTGTTATCTTTCCTTTAAAAAAAAAAAAAAGCCATGGAAATATCAAGCTAACTTTTGAAAAAGAAAGAAAACGAAAAAAAAAAAAAGATAAAATAAAAAAAAAAAACATAGCTGAAGATCAAAACTGGATTTGAAGGCTCTAAAAATATAATCTTAGATCTGTTGAAATAATACGTTACGTACTACCGATGCGGAAGCAAATTCAATTTTCAAGCACAGGCATCTTAAATTCCAAGTCCATTCTTCAAGCCCAGCTCTACTTTTATCTATTTTACCCCCCCCCAAAAAAAAAAAAAATATTTAAAAAATAAATAAAAAAGTTTAATTTTCCGTTAGTGAGACCAAACTTAGTATCCGATTGTCCTGGATTTTTGTATTTTTTGAGATGTTATTACTACAACTGTGGCTAAAAGTTTTGAGAATGACACAAATTTTCACAAAGATTTCTGCCTCAGTTTTTATGATGGTAATTTGCATATATTCCAGAATGCTATGAAGAGTGATCAGATGAATTGCAATCAATTGCAAAGTTCCCTTTTGCCATGAAAATTAACTTGAAGCGGTTGAATACCCACACATCAAAAAAAAAAAAAACTCTACAAGGCAAAGGCATAATGAGCTAGAACCCCCAAAAATGTTTTATTTTTATATTTTTTTACACCCTGGAGAATAAAATGGTGGTTGTTGCAATACTTTCTGTCACACTGTGTTTACGCAGCTGTCTTATGCCACGTACACACGTACCGGACGTTTTGACAGCAAAGGTCCGACGGAACTAGTCCGTTGGAAAATTTGATCGCGTGTGGGCTCCATCGGACCTTTGCTTGCCAAAAATCTGTCGGACTTTAGAAATAGAACATGTTTTAAATTTTCCCACCGGAACTCCGCCGGATCGAGAAATCCATTTGTGTGTATGCTAGTCCGAAGGACAAAAACCGACGCTGGGGCAGCTATTGGCTACTGGCTGTGAACATCCTTATTCTAGTCCGGTCGTACGTCATCACGTTCGGATGCATGGGACTTTGGTGTGATTGTGTGTGGCCAAGTCCATTCGTTCAGAAAGTCCGTTGGAACTCCGTCAAAAGTCAGTCGGAAAGACCGTCGGACCTAGTCCCTCGAAAAGTCTGGTTGTGTGTACGCGACATAACAAGCACACTTTTTTGGAAAAAATACACTTTTTAAATAAAACAATAAGACAACAGTAAAGTTAGCCCAATTTTTTTTTAATATTGTGAAATATAATGTTATGCCGAGTAAATTGATACCCAACATGTCACGCTTCAAAATCGCACCTGTTCGTGGAATGGCGACAAACCTTTACCCTTAAAAATCTCCATAGGCAAACTTTAAAAATGTCTACAGGTTTCCAATTTTGAGTTACAGAGGAGGTCTAGGGCTAAAAATATTGTTCTCGCTCTACCGATTGTAGCGATACCTCACATGTGTGGTTTGAACATCATTTTAATATATGCAGGCGCTACTCAAGTATGCGTTGGCTTCTGCGTGCGAGCTTGGCGGGACGGGCGTTTTCAATGTTTTTTTTTTCTTATTTATTTTACGTTTTATTTTTTATTTTGACACTGTCCTTAAAAAAAAAAAAAATGGGCCACTGATGAGGTGGCACTGATGGGCACTGACGATGGGCACTGATAGGCGGCACTGAAGGTGTCAGTGAAATGCAGCAATGATGGATATTGATAGGCGGCACTTATGGGTACTCATAGGTGGCACTGGTGGGCACTGATAGGTGACATTGATGGGCACTGAAAGACTGCACTGATGGGTACTTATGGGTGGCACTGCAAAGCCGCACTGTTGGGCACTGATAGGCGGCACTGCTGGACACTGATAGGCACTGATTGATGGCACTGCACTGATAGGCATTACTGGTGGTACTGGCAGGCATTTTTAATAGGCAAGGATTGGCGGCTGCCTGGGCACTGTTTGGCATATCCCTGGTGGTCTAGGTTGGCTTAACTGGATTTCCTGTGTGGTGGCCATCCCTGGTGGTCCTGGCTGCATCCTGATGGTCCTGGGGGCATCCACGGGGGGCTGTGCTGATAAACAATCAGCACAGACCGCCCTGTCAGGAGAGCTGCCGATCGGCTCTCCTCTACTCGTGTCTGTCAGACATGAGTGAGAAAAACCCAATAAGTGGCTCTTCCTGTTTAAATCGTGATCAGCCGTGGACACAGCTGATTACGTGGTAAAGAGCCTCCGTCAGAGGCTCTTTACTGGGATCAGTGATGCGGTGTGCCAGACTGAGGGTGGGCGATCCTGCTGGACGTCAAATGACACCCAATAATTGAACCGCTTCCGGGCGGGAAGTGATTAAGAGCATTGGGTGGATGTAGGGTTGCCACTTTTTCTTCAAGCCAAACCCAAACACTTTAGCGGCGTACAGCAATTATTATTTTTTTATTATTATTATATATTTTGTTATTAAATAACATTTCAAATCATATGGAGTTAATCCCCCATCATTCACAATTTTTTTTCACATAAGAATTAATAGAATTATAAGTGGAGGCTGCACTGCATTTTTTCAATTTTTTTGAGGTATGGGAACACATCTCAGTGCTAGCACCAACCCAACAGTGAGTTTATTTACAGAGTTTTTCCCTTTTTCTCTTTTAACTTAAAAAGGACAGGGAGTGCTGATAAGGGGGATCTCTCATCTAATGCAGCACTCTTCCCCTACAGACAGCCCATTAGAGCAGAGTCTCTTTATATCAGCACCCCCCCCCCCCAAGACCTCTGTAAGAGGAAGGAGGTGCTTATATAAGGTGATTCTGATATAATGGGGGTCTTTAAGAGGGGGTGCTGATATAAAGAGACTCTGCTCTAATGGGGTGTCTGCAGGGGAGGGGTGCTGCCTGCTGATCTAATGATTACCAACTAGCACATAATAGAGACCCTCATTAGCTCATAGTCCCCTTCTATCAGTGCCCCCTCCTTCCTTAGAGACCTCCATTAGATGACCCCCCTTAGCAGAGCTGCTGTAAGAAATCCTGTTAGAAAAAGCCCCACAGCCTACCTGATGAAGCCCCTTCGACCCCACCTCTGGCCTTGCTCTCAAACACACAAAGTGCAGAATTCAGGATTTTGTTGCATTCAGAGTGCGGGGTTCAAGATCGTGTTACATTTAGAGCGAGGTATTCAGGGTTGCTTTACATTCAGAGTGAGAGGTTCAGGATTGCGTTAAATTCAGAGTGCGGGGTTCAGGATTGCATTACATTCAGAGCGAGTGGTTCAGGATTGCGTTACATTCAGAGTGAGGGGTTCAGGATTGCATTAAATTCAGAGTGCGGGGTTCAGGATTGCATTACATTCAGAGCGAGTGGTTCAGGATTGCGTTACATTCAGAGCGAGGGGTTCAGGATTGTGTTACATTCAGAGTGCGGGGTTCATGATTGTGTTACATTCAGAGTGCGGGGTTCAGGATTGCGTTACATTCAGAGTGCGGGGTTCAGGATTGCGTTACATTCAGAGTGCGGGGTTCAGGATTGTGTTACATTCAGAGTGCGGGGTTCAGGATTGCGTTACATTCAGAGTGCGAGGTTCAGGATTGCGTTACATTCAGAGTGCGGGGTTCAGGATTGTGTTACATTCAGAGTGAGGGATTCAGGATTGTGTTACATTCAGGGTGCGGGGTTCAGGATTATGTTACCTTCAGAGTGCGGGGTTCAGGATTGTGTTACATTCAGAGTGAGGGTTCAGGATTGTGTTACATTCAGAGTGTGGGGTTCAGGATTGCGTTACATTCAGAGCGAGGGGTTCAGGATTGCGTTACATTCAGAGTGCGGGGTTCAGGGTTGCGTTACATTCAGAGTGAGGGGGTCAGGATTGTGTTACATTCAGAGTGCAGGGTTCAGGGGTGCGTTACATTCAGAGTGCGGGGTTCAGGGGTGCGTTACATTCAGAGTGCGGGGTTCAGGAGTGTGTTACATTCAGAGTGCATTACATTCAGAGTAAAATAGTGCAAATTTGACCCACGAGATTAATGAGTTAATTTGCTGCAATACAGAGGGAGCAGTGTATACCCTTGAGTGTAGCTGTGGGCTACAATATATAGGACGGACCAAGAGACCACTTAAAATACGCATAAGAGAACATCTACAAAATATAAAAGGGTTTGACAAGCAGAGCATATCCAAACACTTCGCCATATGCCACAACAAAGATCCCACCCAATTGAAGTTTTGGGGAATAGAATGTGAGAGATTGGCGTGAGGGCCATTAAGCCAATTAGAATCTAAGTGGATTTTTACGCTAGACACCTTTGCACCTCGGGGCATTAACATAGAATTTGACTTTAACTGTTTTATTAGCAACTTTTAGGATTTTGAGATATTTTAACATTTATCATATCTATATATTTTTTATATTGTTTTTCCTCTTTCTCTGCATCCATCTCTATGTAGATTAAGTTATATGTGCATACTGATGCCACTTCCGGTGCATATTCTACATATATATTTTTACCTCCATTGCCTCGGTACCTATAGTCCACTTATGCAATTTTCCAGATCGCAGCGGGCATTTTTACATATTTTTATAATTTAATGTGTGGTATACCTATCTCAATATCACACACTTTAACCACTTTCAGACCGGACCATTTTGCTGGTAAATGACCAGAGGTCTTTTTACACTTTGGCACTGCGCTGCTTTAACTGGTAATTGCGCGGTCATGCAATGTTGTACCCAAACAAAATTTGCGTCCTTTTCTTCCCACAAATAGAGCTTTCTTTTGATGGTATTTGATTGCCTCTGCGATTTTTATTTTTTGCGATATAAACGTAAAAAGACCGCAAATTTTGAAAAAAAATGATATTTTCTACTTTTTGTTATTAGAAAAATCCAATAAACTCAATTTTAGTCATACATTTAGGCCAAAATGTATTCAGCCACATGTCTTTGGTAAAAAAAAAGTCAATAATTGTATATTTATTGGTTTGCGCAAAAGTTGTCACATCTACAAACTAAGGTACGTTTTCTGGAATTTACGCAGCTTTTAGTTTACGACTGCTTATCTCATTTCTTGAGGTGCTAAATTGGCAGGGCAGTACAAAACCCCCCCAAATGACCCCATTTTGGAAAGTAGACCCCCTAAGGAAATTGATAAGAGGCATGTTGAGCCCATTGAATATTTTATTTTTTTGCCTCAAGCGATTGAATAATGACAAAAAAAAAAATATTTTTTTTTTTTTACACAAAGTTGTCACTAAATGATATATTGCTCACACATGCTATGGGAATATGTGAAATGACACCCCAAAATAAATTCTGCTGCTTCTCCTGAGTACGGGGATACCACATATGTGGGACTTTTTGGGAGCCTAGCCGCGTACGGGGCCCTGAAAACCAAGCACCGCCTTCAGGCTTTCTAAGGGCGTAAATTTTTGAGTTCACTTCTCACTACCTATTACAGTTTTGAAGGCCATAAAATGCCAAGATGGCACAAAACCCCCACAAATGACCCCATTTTAGAAAGTAGACACCCCAAGCTATTTGCTGAGAGGCATGTTGAGTTCATGGAATATTTTATATTTTGCCACAAGTTGCGGGAAAATTACAAACTTTTTTTTTTTTTTTTTTTTTTCACAAAGTTGTCACTAAATGATATATTGCTCATGCATGCCATGGGCATATGTGAAATGACACCCCAAAATAAATTCTGCTGCTTCTCCTGAGTACGGGGATACCACATATGTGGGACTTTGTGGGAGCCTAGCCACGTACGGGGCCCCGAAAACCAAGCACCGCCTTCAGGCTTTCTAAGGGCGTACATTTTTGAGTTCACTTCTCACTACCTATTACAGTTTTGAAGGCCATAAAATGCCAAGATGGCACAAAATCCCCACAAATGACCCCATTTTAGAAAGTAGACACCCCAAGCTATTTGCTGAGAGGCATGTTGAGTCCATGGAATATTTAATATTTTGCCACAAGTTGCGGGAAAATTACAAACTTTTTTTTTTTTTTTTTTCACAAAGTTGTCACTAAATGATATATTGCTCACGCATGCCATGGGCATATGTGAAATAACACCCCAAAATAAATTCTGCTGCTTCTCCTGAGTACGGGGATACCACATATGTGGGACTTTTTGGGAGCCTAGCCGCGTACGGGGCCCCGAAAACCAAGCACCGCCTTCAGGCTTTCTAAGGGCGTTACAGTTTTGAAGGCCATAAAATGCCAAGATGGCACAAACCCCCCCCCAAATGACCCCATTTTGGAAAGTAGACACCCCTAAATTTAGGGGTACACTAGTGAGACTAGGTAATAAATGGCGGGTGCCCTGAAACTATAAAAAAATAACTAACCAACCAGCGTCACCTGTAACAGTTATATGGTGATCACTGGTGAAAGGGTTAACTAGGGGGCAATCAGGGGGCTTTATGCGGTAGTATATGGGGGTCCCTGGCGCTATAAAAAGCTGCGGCGAACCTAAATACCTACCTGCCTAACTAGCGTCACATGTGACACTAATACAGCGATCAGAAAAACGATCGCTTATTAGGCTGGGTTCACACTGGAGCGATGCGGGAACGCCACGAATCCGCGGCGGGTTCCCGCATTGCATGCCTCCCGGCGGCAGTTCACACTGCCCTATGCGAACTGCTGGGAGTGTCAGTGAAATGTTAATGACACCCCCAGATCAGTTCGCATATCGCAGTGCGATCTGCAAACTTGGATCGCATGGTGTGAACACCCATGCGATCCAATTCTGCTGCGGACCAAAAAAAGGGTCCCGTGCGAGTTTGCGGCGGGTGCGGCGGGTGCGACACGAATTCAGCCATACTATCTGTATAGCTGAACTCGAATCGCACAGAGATCGGATGTGATTTGCACTGCAGTGCGGTGCGAATCACATCCGTTCTCATAAACCGCTGCAATGTGAACCCAGCCTTAGTGACACTGGCGACGGGGGGGGATCACGGGGTTAAACCTTTATTGGGGGGGGTTAGGGGGTACCTTAGAACTAAAGGGGGCTAACCCTAACTGCCCTAACAGTTATTAGTCACAAATGACACCCGCCGGGTGATCAGGGGGTTAAACCTTTATTAGGTAATAAATGGCGGGTGCCCTGAAACTATAAAAAAATAACTAACCAACCAGCGTCACCTGTAACAGTTATATGGTGATCACTGGTGAAAGGGTTAACTAGGGGGCAATCAGGGGGCTTTATGCGGTAGTATATGGGGGTCCCTGGCGCTATAAAAAGCTGCGGCGAACCTAAATACCTACCTGCCTAACTAGCGTCACCTGTGACACTAATACGGCGATCAGAAAAATGATCGCTTATTAGGCTGGGTTCACACTGGAGCGATGCGGAAACGCCACGAATCCGCGGCGGGTTCCCGCATCGCATGCCTCCCGGCGGCAGTTCACACTGCCCTATGCGAACTGCTGGGAGTGTCAGTGAAATGTTACTGACACCCCCAGATCAGTTCGCATATCGCAGTGCGATTCTGCTGCGGGCCAAAAAAAGGGTCCCGTGCGAATTTGCGGCGGGTGCGGCGAATGGCTGAACTCGAATCGCACAGAGATCGGATGTGATTTGCACTGCAGTGCGGTGCGAATCACATTCGTTCTCATAAACCGCTGCAATGTGAACCCAGCCTTAGTGACACTGGCGACGGGGGGTGATCACGGGGTTAAACCTTTATTGGGGGGGTTAGGGGGGTACATTAGAACTAAAGGGGGCTAACCCTAACTGCCCTAACAGTTATTACAGTCACAAATGACACCAATGCAAAAAAAAATAAAAAATGACATTGGTGTCACTGTGACTGGGGGGCAGGGGTAATTGGGGGGGTGATCGGGGGGGTGTGAGTGTGCCTGGCATGTTCTACTGTGTGTGTAGAGTGTTGGTGCAACTCACCGATCCGCTCTCCTCCGTGTCGGAATGAAAAATACCGACACGGAGGAGAGAATACATCACTTCCTCTCCTGTGTTTACATTACAGGAGAGGAAGTGATGTCACGGGGGATTTCTATTCGTCGGGAGCGATCGCGAGGGGGTGGCGATGAATGAATGGCCGCCCCCTCGTCCCGGATCGCTCCCGGACGAAAACCGACCGCCGCAGGCACCGGCCCCCGACCCGCGGGAAGGCAGGGACGTACAGGTACGCCCATGTGCCTGCCCGTGCCATGCTGTCGACGTACATCGTCGTGCGGCGGTCGGCAACTGGTTAAGCCCTTGTACACACGGTCGGAGATTCCGACGGAATGTGTCCTATCGGACCGTTTTGTCGGATAATCTGACTGTGTGTGGTCTCCATCGGACTGATACTCCGACGGACCAAGTTTTCCAACTTGTCCGTAACATTTTACGTCAAAATGCTCTGATCGGACATACTCCGATCATGTGTAGCCTACTCCGACGGACAAAGTGTCACACATGCTCAGATCAAATTCCTAGACCAAAGCTATTGGCTACTAGCCTGAACGTAGTCCCGTCGTAACGAAATAACGTCATCACGTTATGTACAATCAGATTTTCCGACAACTGTGTCCGACCGTGTGTATGCAACAGTTTCGGACAAAATCCGTCGGACAAAATCCAATGGATTTGGTTGTCAGAATGTCCGACCTTGTGTACAAGGGCTTAGACTTACTGTTTTTATATAGATGATGTTTATGATATATATATATATATATATATATATATATATATATATATATATATATATATGTATTTATATATTTAAACCATCTTGTCCAATTTACATTCCCCTATTTTACTATTTTCCATGTATTAGCTTTCTGCTGGCTACTTTTAATATGACCGTTATGCAGATTAACATATTGAACTCCGGGATAAGGGTTGCGGGATATCCGGTATAATAATTATGTGATATCCATTGTTTATATTGTCCCAGCCGCCATTACAAGTAGGTCTTTTTTCACTATGGAATATAGACTGTTCACTTACTATGGCCAGACAACCACGGGATAATTGCCGCTGCCCCATTTCCAGCTTCAGAGCTACAGGAAAATGGCCGCCGAATGTTTACTTTAGGCTGACTATTTACTATGGCCAGATATCCAAAAGAAAATGGCCGCCGCTCTACTTCCAGCGACCGGAGCTACAGGAAAATGGCTGCTGGATATACAAATTAACAAACATATATAAAGACACTTCCAGAGCCAATAGAGATCTCCTTATGAAGTCACGTGTTCGTGACAAACACGCGTTGGGACACTAGGCACCGGAAGTGACATCAGGCGAGCTTGCTGCTCGTTTTCTTATTTGCCTGTTTTACTATTTTTAATGTGAGTACCTTGTTTGATTGTTTGCTGTTACCAATATATCGTCTAAAAATACTACACCATCAAGCATCCTTCCTGTTCCTCCCCCCACCTCCCCCTGCCTACATACGAGGCTTACTTGATATAACTGTACTTGGCAAAAAAGTTGGATTCTGATTGCAGACACATACCAGCAGATCCGGAGACGCCAGACTGGGAGGCTGCTAGATCCACAGGGAATACATTGGTCACTCATAAAGATATACTTATATACTGTTACCTTACTGCAGTAAGGTAAGGGGACACCCATACACTATGTTACACTATCCATTAAAATGCAAGTGCTTCCATTGTGGAGACCCACTGAGGTTAGAGCTAGGGACTACAGAAAACAGGGTGCCTTGATGGGGCCTATGGCTTATGCATGTATATGCAAATGTGTGCAGACTAAATCCTTGTTCATATTGTTAGACAGGTCAATTTGGTTAGTCGCTAGCTGGTTGGTAAGTTCGAGCTTGGAAATCTCTTTGTATTTGTTTGAAAACGTGAAACCAAAAACTCGCTTTGCTACTAGGATGTTTTTTAAGAAGAGGAAGTCATGTTTCCTGGAAGCCCCGACCTACGCGTTTCGTCGTGAATGTGCAACATTATCAAGAGCAGGGTCGCCTGTGACTCTGCTCTTGATAACAGTGTACATTTCCCATGGTACCTTGCTGCTTGCAAGCAGTGATTCCTGTACTGACGCTGCCTCCTGGAAACTCCTCCTCTCAGCTCCTGGAAACTCCTCCTCTCAACACCTCTGGAGGTCAGAAGGCAGGCTCTGTGAAATGTGTGACACAGCAGTGCCTAATGGCAGGCAGTGGTGTTTCACAGAATTCAAGGAAGTAAATGTTCTGGGGATCTTCACAAAGTAAGCTTTCGAACTTCAAAGCTTACAAACTTCAAAATCCTTCAGATTAATAGAAACGATTGAAGTACAATGTGAAAATTAATAAATTAAATTATACAGTACATATACAATGTCAGCAAACCCACACAAGGACAAATAACAATACAATCATGTTTTTTCTATTCAAAAATAGTTGTTTAATGCTTTCTTGTTTATAAAGCAGAAAAGTGAATTGTTTTTATCACAGTAGCTAGAAATCAAAGAGGAGAATAGATTCCGGAATATCATTCTAATGTAAATGTTCATACATATCCAAAAACTGTTTAACTCCTTATGGTTCACATAATGCAGCATAATAATGCAAATGCATATGAGCACTAAAAAAGAAGATGGGTTTTAAAGTGGAAATATACTCACCTCGGCTTCAGCGATCCTGGAGTTTCCCCGTCCGGTCGCTGACATCTTCGGGCTGCTGGCTTCCGGGTCTTGATTGCTGTCTGCTTTCATTGGCCGGGGGAGGATGACGTCACTCCATCACATGCGCGGGATTCTGCATTATCAGTCGGATTCCGCATTATCACATTTTTATAGTGAACTGCACATGAGTAGCTTGAGGCGGACAGGCAATCCACGGCCAATCACAGTGGTCATGTGATTAAAAATTCCCTTTGGGCATTAAGACCCATTTAAAGGGATGTCTGGGCTGACTGGGAAAGGGTTACATGGTTACATAGTAGGTGAGGTTGAAAAAAGACACAAGTCCATCAAGTCCAACCCATGTGTGTGGTTAACGTGAAACTCCCACTCCCTTGTATACACTGTAGTTCCCCATGTACACTATATTATCAAATGTATTGGGGCGCCTGCCTTTACACGCACATGGACTTTATTGGCATCCCAGTCTTAGTCCGTAGGGTTCAGTATTGAGTTGGCCCTCCCTTTGCAGCTATAACAGCTTCAACTCTTCTGGGAAGGTCGTCCACAAGGTTTAGGAGTGTGTCTATGGGAATGTTTGATCATTCTTCCAGAAAAGCATTTTTTAGCTGATGTAAACGAAAAGGCCTGGTTCACAGTCTCCACATTAACTCATCCCAAAAGTATTCTATTGGGTTGAGGTTAGGACTCTGTGCAGGCCTGTCAAGTTCCTCTACCCCAAACTTGCTCATCCATGACATGCAGGTAGGTTAATTGGCTTCTGTCCAAATATTGGCCCTAGCATATGAATAGGGACCTTGGATTGTGGGCTCCTTGAGGGTAGGGACCGATGTGAGTGTGCAACATACAGGGATAGGGACAATTGTAGACACTCACTCAGGTTTAACTGGATGGACTGGTGTCTTTATTCAACCTTACTAACTATGAAACCATGAAACTATGTCTTTATGGACTTTGCTTTGTTAAAAGGTTGGAGACAAAGGAGGGTTCAGTTAAAAAAAAAAGTTGTGTGTTTTACAGGTTACCCTTCAATTATAGATAAAAAATATTCATGGTAACTACACTATATCACCAAATGTATTGGGACGCCTGCCTTTACACGCACATGGACTTTATTGGCATCCCAGTCTTAGCCCGGAGGGTTCAATATTGAGTTGGCCCATCCTTTGCAGCTATAACAGCTTCAACTCTTCTGGGAAGGCCGTCCACAAGGTTTAGGAGTGTGTCTATGGGAATGTTTCACCATTCTTCCAGAAGAGCATTTGTGAGTAGTGATGGCCGAACGGTTCGCCCGGCGGTCGTTTTGTGGCAAATTTCGGTCGTTCGCGGTCCGCTCGTTCGCTCGCCTTTTGCCGTCGTTCGCCCTGGCGGACTTACGTGTTTAATGTGTAAAAGAACTTTGACCTGTGATGACACGTATATCATGGGGTACAGGACAGCCAATTGAGACATGACAGCACATGGACACTTGGACATTCCCCCTAACCTATAAATACACCCGATCCGGTGGCCATTTTACATTCTTTCTTCTGTCACTATAGGGAAAGGTTGCTGTGTGGAGTAGGGAGAGATAAATCGCTAGCTATTTGGTACACAAAAGTTCTTTTCAGGACTGGTATAGGTGTTAGGTGTATATAGGTTTGCTGTGCTACTGATTCTTGCAGCAGCCTGAGTGTCTTTTGTCAGTTTAGAGAAAGGGAAAGGACGGTGTGTGCTACAGGGACAGCCAGATTAGTCGTCATCATCATCATCATCATCATTAGCTGTTACTATCGGGTCCACAAAAGAGCTATTCCAGTAACCACTAATCGTTCCAGTCTACTCTTCTTTGCCACTTTGTATAGGGACAGGAAGGAAGCAGTGTTGTCAGGCAGTGAGGGTCAGTTTAACCACTTCCTGCCCGCCCTATAGCCGAATGCCGGCCTTAGGGCGGGCGGCTTCCTACGCCTGGCCGTCCCTGGACGGCCTGGTGTTTACTTCCGCAATGCGCGCCGCCGCGGGCGCGCATCGCGGAAGTTCTGTGTTTGCCGTGTCCCCCGGGGACAGGCAAACACAGATCGCTGTAAACGGCCAATCACAGCGGCCGTTTACAGCGTGATCGGCGTGTCCAATGGGAGATGATCTCATATGTAAACATATGAGATCATCTCTCAGCGCCGCTCTCCCTCCTCACACAGACAGCGTGTGAGAGGGGAGAGAAGAACGGCTGCAGCAGCCGTCAGTGTAAAAAAGAAAAAAAAAAAAAAAAAAGTAAAAAAAAAGTTTAATAAAAAGTGCCATCCTCCCCCAGAGCCATCCTCCCCCAGTGCCACCCCCCCCCAGTGCCATGCCCCCCCCCCCAGTGCCATCCTGCCCCAGTGCCATCCTGCCCCAGTGCCATCCTGCCCCAGTGCCATCCGCCCCAGTGCCATCCTGCCCCAGTGCCATCCGCCCCAGTGCCATCCGCCCCAGTGCCATCCACCCCAGTGCAATCCCCCCCACCCCAGTGCCACCTGCCCGCAGTGCTATCTGTCCCCAGTGCCACCTGTTGTCAGTGCCATTTGTCCCCAGTGCCATCTGTCATCAGTGCCACGTATAAGTGGCATCTGTCATCAGTGCCACGTGTTATTAGTGCCACATAGTGCCATCTGTCATCAGTGCCACGTATTAGTGCCATCTGTCATCAGTGCCACGTATCAGTGCCATTTGTCATCAGTGCCACCTGTCAGTGTCACGTGCCATCTGTTGTCAGTGTCACGTGTCATCAATGCCACTTATCAGTGCCATCTGTCATCAGTGTCACGTGTCATTGGTGCCACGTATTAGTGCCATCTGTCACCGGTGGCACGTATTAGTGCCACGTATTAGTGCCACATGTCATCAGTGCCACGTATTAGTGCCACGTGTCATCAGTGCCACATATTAGTGCCACGTGTCATCAGTGCCACGTATTAGTGCCACGTGTCATCAGTGCCACGTATTAGTGCCACGTGTCATCAGTGCCACATATTAGTGTCATCTGTCATCAGTGCCACGTGTCATCAGTGCCACGTATAAGTGTCATCATTGCCACGTATCAGTGCCATCTGTCATCAGTGTCACGTGTCATTGTCCTGGTATTTCAAAAGTGTAATAAGTAGTCAACAAGTTAGATGTGTAATTTATGCTCCTAGAACACGTGATGGCGCTCCCTGCATGTTGGGCCTCTCTATGTGGCCAGGCTGCGAAAAAGTCCCACACATGTGGTATTGTAATACTCAGGAGGAGTAGCAGAATTTTTTGGGGGGTGTCATTTGTGGTATACACATGCCACGTGAGAGAAATAACCTATTACAATGACAATTTTGTGGAGAAAAATAAAGAAAATGAAAAATCTTCATTTTGCAAAGAATTGTGGGAAAAAAATGACAACATCAAAAAGCTCACCATGCCTCTTACTAAATACCTTGGAATGTCTACTTTCCAAAAAGGGGTCATTTGGGGGGTATTTGTACTTTCCTGACTTGTTTGGGTCACAAGAAGCGAGATAGGCCACCAGTACATCAGATGTGATCAATTTTGTGCGATTCGCACCACAGCTTGTAGACTCTCTAACTTTCACAAAGACCAAATAATATCCACTAATTTGGGTTATTTTTACCAAAGATATGTAGCAGTATAAATTGTGGCCAAAATTTATGAAGAAAAATTAATAATTTGCATAATTCTGTCACAGAAACAAAGAAATATGCGTTTTTTTTCAAAATTTTCGGTCTTTTTTCATTTATAGCGCAAAAAATAAAAACCCCAGAGGTGATCAAATACCACCAAAAGAAAGCTCTATTTGTGGGAAAAAAAGGACACAAAATTCATTTGGGTACAGTGTTGCATGACTGAGTAATTGTCATTCAAAGTGTGAGAGCACCGAAAGCTGAAAATTGGTCTGGGCAGGAAGGGTGTTTAAGTGCCCAGTAAGCAAGTGGTTAAAGACTTGCTGTTACTATTAGTTCCACAAAGGTTCTTTTCAGGACTGGTATCAGTGGTACGATAATAGGCTTGTACACGTATAATATTCTTTCTTCCAAATATAGAAAGAATATTATACTTGACTGCTGCCCTTCTGCTGCAGTCTGCTAAACATTCACAACTCACTTGTTCCACAAAGCTCTTTATCAGGACTGGTAACTTGGTCTGTGTAGGGTGCTACAGTACATAGGGTTGAGTGCGGTACAGTCTGCTGTTCTGTAAGGACCGCTATCGGTCCACAATAGATAGGGTTGAGGTGCACCACTGCTGACCGCTGCCCTATACTGCAGAAGTCCTTCATTGGTATAGGGACTGAAGTACAGTCTGCTAATCACTAACACACAACCTGCTTGGTCCACAAAAGTTCCTATAAGGACTGGTAACTTGGTCTAGGGTGCTACATTACATATGGGGTAGAGTGCGGAACAGTCTGCTGTTCTGTAAGGACCACTATCGGTCCACAATAGATAGGGTTGAGGTGCACCACTGCTGACCGCTGCCCTATACTGCAGCAGTCCTTCATTGGTATAGGGACTGAAGTACAGTCTGCTAATCACTAACACACAACCTGCTTGGTCCACAAAAGTTCCTATAAGGACTGGTAACTTGGTCTAGGGTGCTACAGTACATAGGGTTGAGTGCGGTACAGTCTGCTGTTCTGTAAGGACCGCTATCGGTCCACAATAGATAGGGTTGAGGTGCACCACTGCTGACCGCTGCCCTATACTGCAGCAGTCCTTCAGTGGTAAAGGGACTAAGAGTTTTGTCACAGGGTGATTTAAAAAATGACAGGCAGAGGAAGAGGCAGGCCCTTCCGCAGGGGTGGTAGGGGTAGGGCAGGAGCAACAGCCTTGAGCCAAAGTAGGAAGTTGCAGAAGGTGCGTTCAATTACTTTAAAGGACGCACCAGACTTGGTTGAGTGGCTCACTCAGCCTTACTCTTCTGCACCCTCCTCATCCTATCGATCTGCACCCTCTTCTTCACTCTCTGCTATGTGCACCCCCAAAGACACTACCACCAACATCACCACCACCACCACCACCACATACCTTCCGCTTGAGTCACAGGAATTATTTTCCGATCCATATCAAGAGGACATTTCTGATGCGCAGCCACTCTTGGTATTGGATCAGGAAGAGGAGGTAGCAACAACCGCTACTCAGCAGTCTGACGACAGTACCCAGATCAGCCCAAGGAGGAGGTTGGTCCCCGGTGTTGCTGCCTACTCCGAGATCTCTACTTATAGGGGTGGGGAAGGTGACGTTGATGATGACGTGTCTAGTGATGTCACGTGGGTGCCCACAAGAGAGGAAGAGGAGGGGAGTTCAAAGGGAGATATGGACCAGCAGATAGGGAGGAGAAGCAGGAATAACTTACATTGCACAGGAGGGACAAAGCAGACTGCAAATGTATCAGGAGCGAGTCATCGACCATGTACGGTCACATCTGGCGCTCCCAGGACACCGGCACATGGCTCCGCAGTGTGGGCTTTTTTTAACGTGTCCGCTGCTGACAATAGCGTTGCCATCTGCAATCTTTGCAGTCAACGCATTAGTCGCGGTAAGCCCAACACTCACCTAGGGACGACCGCCTTAAGAAGGCACATGGGCAGCCATCACCGAGCCGAGTGGGAGCAACGTAACACACAAAGCCACACTGCAGGCTCTCACCGTCCAGCCTCGTCTTCTACTTCTCCTCCTCTCTCCTCACAATTGTCCTCCACTCCACCTTCCATCACGCCAAGCTCACGTTTTTCTGCAAAAAGGCAGGCTTCCGTGGGCCTAATGTTCGAGCGTAAAAAAATGATGACGCCGGATAACCCTCTTGCCCAACGATTGACGGCTGGCTTGTCAGAACTGATAGCCCGCCAACTACTGCCACATAAACTGGTGGACTCGGAGGCCTTTCGCAAATTTGTGGCCATTGGAACACCACAATGGAAGGTCCCAGAAAGGAAGTATTTCTCAGAGAAGGGCATCCCAGAGCTATATGGCCATGTTCAGCGGCAAGTGAATGTATCTCTGGCACACAGTGTCGGTGCCAAGATACATCTGACCACAGACACGTGGTCTAGCAAACACGGGCAGGGAAGGTATATCACTTTTTCTGCCCACTGGGTGAACCTTCTGACGGCCGTCAAGCATGTAACCCGTGGCACCCGTGTAGATTTGGTTTTACCGACACGGATTGCATGCAGGCCTGACTCTTCTCCTCCTCCTACTCCCTCCTCCTCCCTCTCCTCCTCAGCTGCCTCCTCCTTTTCCGCTGCTAGCGTCTCTTCCGCTGCACCACCCAAGCTCCCCAGAACCTATTCCACATGCCAGGTGAGACGTTGCCATGCCGTGCTGCGTCTGTTGTGCCTGGAAGCCAAGAGCCACACTGGCCCGGCACTCCTTTCAGCTTTGCGTTCACAGGCAGATCAGTGGCTAACACCGCTCAATTTGACAGTTGGTAAAGTGGTGTGTGACAACGGTGCCAATCTGCTTAGCGCATTGAAACAGGGCAAAATCACGCACATGCCATGCATGGCACGCGTCTTAAACTTGGTCGTGCAGCGATTCCTTGTCAAATACCCTGGGGTCCAGGACATCTTGCGGCAGGCAAGGAAAATCTCGGCCCATTTCAGAAGATCTTACACGGCCATGGCTCGCCTTGCTGACATTCAGCGGCGACAACATCTGCCGGTCAGACGTCTTATTTGCGATTGCCCGACGCGATGGAACTCAACCTTCTATATGCTTGATAGGCTGCTCCAGCAGAAACGTGCAGTTAACGTCTACCTGTATGAACTCTGAGAAAGAAACGGTTCTGGGGAGCTGGGGTTTTTTTCACCGCGCCAGTGGCTGCACATGCGCGACGCATGCAGACTTTTGCGGCCATTTGAGGAGATCACCAAACTGGTCAGTCGCAGCCATGGCGCCATCAGTGACATGGTACCTTATGCCTTCTTTATGGAGCGTGCATTGCGTCGTGTCATTGATCAGGCTGTGGAGGAGCAGGAGCGGGAAGATGAGGAAGTCGCAATGCTGGATGAATTCCCAGGGGGGGCTACTCTATCTGAGACAAGTCAACAACAGGAGTCTGAAGAGGAGTCAGAGGAGGATGGTGCCGGGGCGGATGAGGAGGAGCAAGAAGAGCGTGCTTTAAACCTTTCTGGGATCCCTGTTGTGCGTGGATGGGGAGAGGAGAATGAAGAGGATGACATTATCCTGGATGAAGAGCAGGAGCCAGGCCACCACACCGCTTCCACTTTAGTGCAAATGGGGACCTTCATGCTCCAGTGTTTTAATAGGGACCCCCGTATAAAAAGCATAAGGGTCAAGGACCAGTACTGGGTGGCAACGTACTTAGACCCCCGGTACAAACACAAAATGGCGGAAATGTTACCGACGTCGCAGAGGGCTGTCAGAATGCAGCACTTCCAGGCCTTGCTTCGAGAAATGCTGCATTCTGCTTTTGCGTGCGCTGGCAGAGGAGCAATTCCCACTCCCAGAGAAGGATTTGCGGGTACCAATCCAACAGCGCCTGCAAGAAGAGGCCGGTTTGAAGATGTGTTGGTGACTTCGGATATGAGGTCATTCTTTCAGCTGACCCATCGACAGGTGTCATCCGGATCCAGCATCAGGGAACGCCTAGACCGTCAGGTGTCCGACTACATTGGGTTAACGGCCGATGTGGACGCTCTGAGGAGTGATGAACCCCTGGACTACTGGATGGGCAGGCTTGACCTCTGGCCAGAGCTTGCCCAATTTGCAATCGAACTGTTGGCTTGCCCCTCATCCAGTGTCCTGTCCGAAAGGACGTTTAGCGCAGCAGGGGGGATCGTGACCGATAAGCGTACTCGCCTAGCTCACGACAGTGTTAACTACCTCACATTTCTAAAAATGAATGAGGTATGGATCTCGGAGGAATTCAACACATGTGACCAGTAGACCATGTATATGTCTATAAACAATTTTTTTAATCAAGCACACAGACCTTCTTTCTTCATTTGGCTCACTTCCTTGTCCCAAAAAAGCACACCGTACTATATGCCCCTACCCTCCTCTTTGAAGAGGTTGAGCGGTGTCATATTTCTACTGGGGCTGCTTATGATATCCCTGTGCTGTGCTGACTTCCTCCTGGGGGTTCTTATTATGAGGGGATCACACCATCCCTGTGCTGTGCTGAGTTTCTCCTGGGCCTGCTTACTATGAGGGGATCACACCATCCCTGTGCTGTGCTGACTTCCTCCTGGGGGTTCTTATTATGAGGGGATCACACCATCCCTGTGCTGCGCTGAGTTTCTCCTGGGCCTGCTTACTATGAAGGGATCACACCATCCCTGTGCTGTGCTGACTTCCTCCTGGGGGTTCTTATTATGAGGGGATCACACCATCCCTGTGCTGTGCTGACTTCCTCCTGGGGCTGCTTACGGTGCTGCTGTCAGTGCTGTATATCACGGTGCTGGTGTGAGTGCTTAATGTCACGGTGCTGCTGTCAGTGCTGTATATCACTATGCTGATGTCAGTGCTGTATGTCACGCTTCTGATGTCAGTGCCCTCTATCACGGTGATGCTGTCAATGCTGTATGTCACGGTGCTGGTGTTAATGCTTAATGTCACGCTTCTGATGTCAGTGCTCTCTATCACGGTGCTGCTGTCAGTGCTGTATATCACTGTGCTGATGTCAGTGCTGTATGTCACGCTTCTGATGTCAGTGCCCTCTATCACGGTGCTGCTGCCAGTGCTGTATGTCACGGTGCTGATGTCAGTGCTTAATGTCACGCTTCTGATGTCAGTACTCTCTATCACGGTGCTGCTGTCAGTGCTGTATATCACTGTGCTGATGTCAGTGCTGTATGTCACGCTTCTGATGTCAGTGCCCTCTATCACGGTGCTGCTGTCAGTGCTGTATATCACGGTGCTGATGTCAGTGCTGTATGTCACGCTTCTGATGTCAGTACTCTCTATCACGGTGCTGCTGTCAGTGCTGTATATCACGGTGCTGATGTCAGTGCTGTATGTCACGCTTCTGATGTCAGTGCCCTCTATCACTGTGCTGCTGTCAGTGTTGTATGTCACGGTGCTGATGTCAGTGCTTAATGTCACGCTTCTGATGTCAGTACTCTCTATCACGGTGCTGCTGTCAGTGCTGTATATCACTGTGCTGATGTCAGTGCTGTATGTCACGCTTCTGATGTCAGTGCCCTCTATCACGGTGCTGCTGTCAGTGCTGTATATCACGGTGCTGATGTCAGTGCTTAATGTCACGCTTCTGATGTCAGTACTCTCTATCACGGTGTTGCTGTCAATGCTGTATGTCACGGTGCTGGAGTTAATGCTTAATGTCACGCTTCTGATGTCAGTACTCTCTATCACGGTGCTGCTGTCAGTGCTGTATATCACTGTGCTGATGTCAGTGCTGTATGTCACGCTTCTGATGTCAGTGCCCTCTATCACGGTGCTGTTGTCAGATGACTCTATCACGGTGCAGGTGTCATTGCTGTATGTCACGCTGCTGCTGTCAGTGCTCTGTATCACGGTGCTGATGTTAATGCTTTATGTCACGCTGCTGATGTCAGTGCCCTCTATCACGGTGCTGTTGTCAGATGACTCTATCACGGTGCAGGTGTCATTGCTGTATGTGACGCTGCTGGTGATCATCTCCTGCACCCTCTTCTTTGCCTACCCTGGTCCCTGACCTTCCCTCTCCTCCATTGCCTTCATGCGCTCCACAGTCCTGAATTGTCAGAACAATTTCCCATATAAAAAAAGAATGCTTGTAGTTATCGATCCCAAATTCACCTCATACATGTATTATTTCATTGGCCATATGGTGGGACTATGTTTTCCCTGCTAATAATTACCTAGTGGCTGCAAATTCGACCTAAAGGTTTGAAACGTTCGCCTCCCATTGAAGTCAATGGGGCCCGCCGCGAACGTTCGGTTTCGCAAACGGTCGGCCTCGTTCGCGGTCCGCGTTCGCGAAACGTCCTGTCGGAGGTTCGGGCCATCACTATTTGTGAGGTCAGGACGAAAAGGCCTGGCTCGCAGTCTCCACTCTAATTCATCCCAAAGGTGTTCTAGAGATCAGGACTCTGTGCAGGCCAGTCAATTTCCTCCACCTAAAACTTACTCATCCATGTCTTTATGGACCTCGCTTTGTGTACTGGTGCGCAGCCATGTTGGAACAGGAAGGGGCCGTCCCCAAACTGTTCCCACAAAGTTAGGAGCATGAAATTGTCCAAAATGTCTTGGTATGGTGACGCCTTAAGAGTTCCCTTCACTGGAACTAAGGGGCCAAGCCCAAGCCCTGAAAAACAACCCCCACACCATAATCCCCTCTCCACCAAATGATTTGGACCAGTGTGGACCAAATGATTTTTGATGCTGGTGCCATGGAAGTCGGCTAAAACTGCTTTTTTGACTGCTGTCCACATGCCATAATCAAATGATGTTTTAGCGGACTTCCGTGCCACCACCCTTCCTCTCTTTTTTGCATGGATTACATTGAGGTTTACAGAGACTTCATAGGCTGAGTACTGAGATCTTGAGGCTCACCAGGCATTGCACAGGAGGTAGTAGCTTAGATGCACCTGTTGCAAGTATCACTTTATGGTGTTAAGTGATTTGTATGAAATGTGTTAATGATCACAAGAAAGGCAGTATCTTAGATCCCCTGCAGCCAGCAACAATAGACCCCTCAACAACAATAAACCCCCAGAAACAATAGATCCTCACCAGCAACAACAGATCCTCACCAGCAACAACAGATCCTCCCCAGCAACATCAGACCCCATAGCAACAACAGCCCCTCAACCAGGACAAAATAGCCCTCACCAGCAACAATAGAATCTCCAGCAGGCAGCATCAATAGATCCTGCTCCTCCTCACGTAACAGTAGATCCCCCAAAAACATAAGAACCCCCAGAGCAACAATAGACTCCTGCAATGATAAATCCCCTCCAGCAACAACAGATCCTCCTCAGCAACAATAGACCCTCAACAGGACAAAATAGCCCTCACCAGCAACAATAGAGCCACCCCAGCAACAATATATTCTCCTCCACGCTTAACAGTAAATCCCCCAAAATATAAGAACAATGGACCCCACTGCAATGGTGGATCCCCTTCAGCAACAAAACCTCCCAGAAACAATAGATGATCCCCAGCAACACAAGACCCCTTCAGCAACAACAGAACCTCCACCAGGACAAAATAGCCCTCATCAGCAACAATAGATCAACCCCAGCAACAACAGATCCAGAATCCAGCAGCCAGCATCAATAAATCCCCCTCCTCTCTTAGCAGTAGATCCCCAAAAACATAAGAACTCCAGAGCAACAATAGACCCCCCTGCAATAGTAGATCCACTTCAGCACCAATTGCCCCCCCCCCCCCCTTCCAGAAACAATAGATCCTCCCCATCAACAATTGCCCCCTACAAAAATAGACTACTGATTGGGACAAAACAAATTCAGCATCAATAGATCCACTTCAGCAACAATAGGTCCTCCAGCATCAATAGATCCTCCTCCTCCCTCAACAGTAGATCCCCCTAATGACATACGAGCCTCAGAGCAACAATAGACCCCCACACAATGATAGATGCCCCCAGCAGCAACAGACCCTACAGTGACAATAAATCCCACAGCAGCTAGCATCAATGGACCCTCCAGCACCCCCTAGCACCCATATTCAGTGCTGGAGTAGGCCGAACTGCGTACCATCATGTTCCTGCTTAAAAAAAAAGCCCTGGTTTTTAGTATTACAGACAGCACTCCAAATATTTTTGCAGCTCTAATACAAGGATGATCAACTCAGGCAATGTCAATTGAACAATGCATGAAGTATATAGACTCCATACTAGGCAGGGTACCCCATAAATTCAAAAGCCACACACCCCTGTGAGTACAAATGCCATACGTTCCTGCTCTGGGAAACATTGGAAGCTGCCATGGCATTCAGAAGTCTCCTTCAGAATTGTTCAGCTATTGAGCACCACGAGAAGATATTATCATCTGTATAATATTAGCAAAGAAATTCCAACACCTATAACATCAATTTAGCTTTTTATCATCCTTTTTTTCCCCCCACATTTGCAAGAACATCAGAAACGGCCTTCAGTGACTCTCATAAAATAAACGGCAACTAGTTTAAGTTTGTCTCTTGGCAAAGAAAGGCAAAGTCAGCGCATTCATTAATCCTCAGACTTTCTAAATTATTTACAAATAATTTGGCACCTTCTCAAGTGTTAATGTTGGAAACATATGGCTGAAGATGAAGCGGCCATCAGTCTTGAGAGCGGTCCATAATAGACGGACTTAATTCACCCTGGGTCTATTTAAGTCAATTGTCCCAATATGTCCCGAAGAGCGATATTTATTCCTAATGCTACCTGTGTGTATTCACAGGGAACACTCAATTGCAAACATTATTGCCAAGACTTATACCTTTTTTTTCCCCCTCTTTAAAATACATGTGGTGATTGCTTCAAAGAGCGCCTTATTACTCAAACAATGAGCTGAAATATAATACTTGTTCTTTGCAAGGACAATAATAATTGGATTGTATTGACTTTTCCAGAAGTCCCTTGTACCACCACGACTTTTACTGGTATTTTACAACTTATTAAAATACCTCCATCAATAAATAATATAAAATGTCCCAAAGGGATGTTACGATGCCGCACTTCTGCGGTAAGACTGACAAAAGCAGCTTTTTAATTTAATTTCTGATACTTTGTGGAAAAGGGGAGATTTAGTTTAAAGGTTATGAAATGCTCTCGTATTCTCAGAGTGGATTTGCTGGAAAGCGGTGATCGTTGGCTTTGATCTGACAGATGTTTCCTGTTTTATATGGCGGGGCTTATAACAGAGCGAAACAATATTGTTTGCAGGAACGTATTGGATGCAAGTATAGCACCCTCCTAGGTAGGTACTAGAAAAGAGTATAGTCTTTGGGTCTTTCTGCTTACCAGGAAGATTGCTAGGTAAATTTAGAGTGCTAGCCGCCTACCAGGGAGCAGCGATCCATTGATAGGGACTGCTCATGGTGCTCAGGTGCAGCTCATGTTGCTGAATGTTTCACACTGGTCCAATAAGAGGCATATTGGACAGTGGAAGGAAACCTGACAAGTGAGAGTGTGGGCATTGTTACAGACCTGGCCATTGGCAGAGGAAAGTGCCTCAATGCATACTGGGTGACTGTATAAATGCCAAGGCCATGTGCTCGGGGTCTTCGGCTGGAGAGCAGGATCCCATAGGGTAGGGGTGGCTGCGCCGGCCTCGGGTGGTCAACCTGAGGGCCTAAGGTTGGAGAGGAGCTGAACCCAGATGTCCTGCAGAGCTAACTGGACAGGAGACACTGGAAAGGATCTGATTCTGCCTAAAGTGAGTGCAGATCTGTGTCATGGGGCCTGTCCTGTGAGGGCCATCCCTTCAGCTGGTCAGACCCCAAAGCATCCTCCCCATGTGGGGGGCATGTGGCCTGGTATGGTTCAGGAGGAGGGGTGATCTATTGCCCCCCTCTTTTCCTGCGGCTTGCCAGGCTGCGTGCTTGGATAAGGGTCTGGTGTGGATTTTGGGGGACCCCTACACCATTTTTGCTTATTTGGCACTCCCCTTAATTTCCATACCAGACCTGAAGGGCTTAGTATGGATTTTAGGGGGACCCCCACAAATTTAGTTTTTAAAATATTGGTTCGGGTTTCCCTTAATATTCATACCAGACCCAAAGGGTCTGGTAATGGACTGGGGGAGAGCGGGGGGGGGGGGGACCCATGCTGTTTTTTTCAATGAGTTTTATCTATTTTTCCGAGATCTGACAATTCATTACAGCCGCGATCGGTTTTAAATGACAATTTTTCGTTTAGAAATTTCATTTTGCTGTGGTACTGTTCTAAACACGGGAAAAATGCACCAATTTACAGGCACACTATAGACACCCCCCAGGCACGATATATGTATTTATTTATTTTTTATAAATCTTTTTTATTAATTTTCTTAACAAACAAACAACATGAATCACAACAATAAAACATCATACACATTGAGCCAGAAATATGAATAAAAACAAGTTCAAAATCTAGTATAAAAATAATACATCTATAAGAAAAGGGAAAAGAAATGAAAAAAAGGGCAAGCATTAGTTCATTCTCTCCCCCAATTAATCCAAGCCTATAATCATAAAAGTTCCCATGTTATAGATAATGGCCCCATGGCCGTTTGATGCTGTAAGTGGTTTGTCCAACCACTTGGCCCACACTGTTCATGTACGTATCTCTATATAATGGAAGATTATTATTCACCAATTGTTTCCAATATGAGAGCGTGGGAGACCAAGATTTCTTCCAATGCAAACGCAATAGCTTTCCTTGCATAGAATAATGTTATATTAGCAAACACTCGCTCGCACGCAGTAGGTAGAATGGTCTCTACCAAACGCAATAAACAAACAGACATTAAGATCGGTAAAGGAACAGAGGTGATCGAGTTCCTTGTCAAAAGTTTTTATTAGTTGTATGTTCAATGACAAGAATAATAACAGTATATATAGTAGAGACAACTAACAACATAAGGAAGCTTATTAATATATAAACTGTGAATATAAAGATATGTATGTAATAATTATACAAACATTTGATTATTCTAATAAGTCTGAGGGTTTAGTATGGGTTTAAATACCAAAAAAAATGAATTACCAAAAAAAGAAATGCATATTGTAATATTAAGTAAAACCCTATATATAATATAGTTTAATGGGAAATAATATTTATATTCAATAGAATAATGAGTTTTAAAAGAAAGGTAAAGTACAAAAAGTGAAGAAAGAAAGAGGAGAAAAAAGGTGAAGAAGTCCACAGGGTCGACCCAAAAAAACAGCTCATGTTACATTTTAGCTGTATGGGTATTCAAGTATCCATGAATTCAAATATATTGTCTCCTAAACAATTAGACACTCAAATAACTAAGTATACTAGTATCTAATACGTAAATCAGCTACCATGACAGAAGAACGGATTCATTAAATGTTGGTGGAAAGTGATATTTTATCCAGGGAGAGTTCAATAAATCCAACACTTCCTTCCAAAAAAAACATTATATGGACAAGTCCAGAAGATGTGTGTAAAACCCCCCTGAGTTGCTCCACATCTCCAGCAATCAATATATATGCTCTATGTATCAATTTATATTGAACCATACAATCTCTCAAAGATATCAAAGATCGCAGAGGGAAATCCCACGCACCCCTACAATCCTCCATATCTAAATATGGTATATCTCGCACCCACCTAGCTCTAAGAGCCTCTAATGGCAGGATAGAGATTAATATAAGATGAGAATGCAATCTCGAGGTAGGCCTATCCAGACACTCAGACCTAAGCGCTAATTCTAAAGCAGATTGTTTAATCTTTAAACAGTCCGTGGAAATTGTGTATAAAAGGTATGATGGAGCTGAAAATATCTAAATAGATGGGATTATTTGGAACATTAAAAGTCGAAGTATAGAAAAAAGTGGATAATTTCTTATCGGTAATCACCTGAGGGAGTATTTTTATATTATATTTAGTCCATGCAATAGGCTCCGGTGTCTTAAAAAATTGAAGAAGAGTAGGATTAAACAATAAAGGTGCATTTGGAGAAAAGGCACCTTTAGGGTAATGCTCACATCTAAGACCAGCCTCCCAGGCTCGCATAATAGTAAGCATTGAAGGAGTCATCAAATATGGTGCCCTATGCCCCCTAAATAGAAGAGCCTTAAGAGCATCCATGGAGCCTACTACTGCCGCTTCCAGCCAGGTAGAGGAGTTATATAAATCAGGACTTAGCCCCCATTGGCCGTAACCAGCTGGGTGGCCAAAAAATATTTATACAAACACAGAAAGGCTAGACCTCCCTGTTCGCAAGTCCGCATCAAAGTGGTTAATTTATACCTGGAGTTATTTGTTCCCAGGCATTATATTTAAAAGAATATCTTATTCGTATTGTTTCACTTTAAGCATTAACAAAAAAAATCACTGCTCCCGAAAAAAAATGCAATTTTTAAAACTTTTTTTTTGCATTGATACATGTCCCCTAGGGCATGGCTCTGGTCCCCAAAACAATTTTATGGCAATAACTTGCATATAAGCCTTTAAAATTAGCAATTTTGATTTTTCATTTTTGTGTCCCATAGACTTTAATGGTGTTCGTGTGTTAAACCAAATTTTTTGCCTGTTCGCATGTTCTGGTGTGAACCGAACCGGGCGGTGTTCAGCTCATCCTTAACTGTGAGACAAATTTCTTAATTTGTATGAGTCAGCTTAAATCAAACCGTGTGATTTATTTCCACACAAAAGTTACAAAAATACTTACAAAAGTTGTACATTCAAATACAAAAATAAATGTAGCTTTAAGTGAGATCAAAGATATGAAATAAAGTTGTTTGTTTCAAAAAATAAGTTCAAGATATGTGATTAAGATGGCTGCTGTTTTCTTTGTTCTGAGAGCAGCTGCCTGTATGCAGATTTCTTTAGAAGTGAAGAGAAAATGAAGAAGGAGTGTTGCAGAAGTGACCATCTAGGCTTGCATCTTACTTTTAAATAAACTCTTTCTTTATTTTTCTTATTATTCTTTATTAGAAAGCGCACCTAAAAATACACACTGCCATATTACTCCCCTCATCATCTCCCTTTCACTCCTCTCTAAGGGTGGGGACTAAGAGTAAGAATGAACAGCATGAGTAATTAAAGACAGAGCAAGAAGTGAGTTTGAGAGACAGCTTGAGAATAATTATATAAACACCCAGTTTCTCAAACAAGATATTCGTTACATAGGAATACCTTTTAAGAAAATATAACCAGAAATATCAATTGTGTCTTAAAGTGGAGTTCCACCCAATTTTGAGAGGTGGTCCTAAACGAAAGATTGCCTTTCAACCCCTCGTTTTTGGATATTTAAAAAATTAGTTTTACTTTCTAACTTACCTTTTTTTGGAAGTACTAAGAGTACTTCTGATCCAGCCGAGCCTCAGCCGAGGACGTCACATCCTCTTCTGCGACGAGCCCACAGTGGTCTTCTGGGGCACGTGTGTGTCCCAGAAGACAAGCTGGCCATTCACATTGTGCATGTGCAGTTGGAAACCGTTAGCGAAGCCGCAAGGCTCCGCTGCCAGTTTCCCTTAGTTGGAATGGCAGTGCCTGCACCCGATCCGATGGACGGATCGGCCTCGGGGGGCCAACATTGTGGGCTCCCTGGGCAGGTAAGTGTCCTTATTAAAAGTCAGCAGCTACAGTGTTTGCAGCTGCTGACTTAAAAAAAAATCCACAGGAACACCACTTTAACAGCTTCTTGAAATTGAGAACTCAGTTCAAATGTTACATCTGTAAGTTATTAGTTCAAAATACCTTCCATCCACACATAATTACAGGGGATCTCATAACCTCAGTTATATATGCTTTTAGGACTGAATTAAAATTTAGATAAAATTCCACTCTGAAAAATGAATAATAGTCATGTTTCTTATTATATATCATACACACTTCCATACATATCACAAATACTCTGGCTTTGCTCTAATTATTACAAATGCTTTGTCATTTGTAACTGAGTTTGCAACTCCAGAACCTATTCTTCTTTTAAGCATATTTTGCAACAAATCATCACCTCTCCTGATTTCATTTCTAATTCGATAATATCTTTTTTTTCATTCTAAACATTAAACATAACATAATATAATGAATAACATAATAATAATAAAAATAATAACTATAGGATGTGATAAAATATTTCCCGCTGCTAAAGTAATTGAAATTTTCCCCCAAATTGATAAACTATTACTGATTTTTTTCCATCAATTATTACCTGAGAACTCTGACCATTGATGAGCTATTTCTTGCAAATTTCCTTGTTCATGTTTAAACAATATTTGTGCATTCTGAAGTTCCTTGGCTAGAGCTATTAATAAACCTTTATCCTTTTGAATTACATTTGCCCATTCTTCCCAAGTAAATTCATCTATCTGAGATATATTGTATTGTAAGAGAAGAACACTTATATTTTTCATAAGAATATTTGTTAAATTTGTTCTCAACCCATTAGCCCTTATTGCTACAATGTCTCCTTCTACACAATACAAGCCTTGATTTAGGTTTTGTGTATTTGTACAAGAGTAGAATTTTGTTAACCCTTTCTGTGTCTGTCATGATTTGGAAACACACCTTCTTTTTATCTACAAGAGTAATTCATTCAGAAGTAGTTTAAACTTTTTCTATTCTTGCTGAACATAATGTATGATTATGGTAACAAGAATGAAATATACTTTTGTCTTGATTAGGTAAACAAATAACTTTAGACTGGAATTGTAAACACAATGACAGATCACTGGGGTGGTGGGTGTGCTATTCGGCTGCTAGTGGGGCACTTTTACCCCCCCCCCCCCCCGCTAGAGGCCGACAAAAGCAGTCGCGAAAGGGTTAAAACCATTCGCAAAGTGCTTCTGCAGCAGCGCTATGCTGGCGGTATAGCCGCGCTTCCACATTGATTTCAATGGGCAGGAGTGGTGAAGGAGCAGTGTATACACCGCTCCTTCACCGCTCCAAAGATGCTGCTAGCAGGACTTTCTTTTAGCGTCCTGCCAGTGCTCCGCTCCAGTGTAAAAGCCCAGTGTGAAGAAAGCTACCCAAAAAATCAACATTCCTTTTCCAAGTTAACAATGAACTTTGAGGTAAATATATTTGTGTACTACATACCAAATGCAAACTATCTTCATCTTCAATGGTTTTTAAAAACTGTGGAGACACTTTAATTTCTGGAATCGCATCTACCACAGTAATACTAATTTTAACACTTATTTGAGCTAATTTTCTTGTTACTTTAAAATCTCATATTCTTACAATGTCCCTTTGTTCATCTGCTATTATATTTAAATCATTATTTTTTTTTTTTATTATTATTATTTATTTTTTTTTTTAAATTTTTAACTTTCAAAATGTTTTATTTTACGAAAAAAGCACTTACATACGTATATCAGTATATAAACAATCTGCAGCAGGGAGGGCCTGCTGTCACAATGTAAATAATGAAAACAGGAGACATCAGTGAAAGACAGACAATATCAAAAGGGTACAGTCGGCATGCCCTTCCTCATCGAGGGGTTAAATGAAATCAGAGGTAAACAGAGGGTGACCCCCTAGGGAGAGCCCACCAAATAGAGCCATTAGGGGTAGCCCCCAGGAGCCCCCATCCCGACACCCCTAATAGGGAACTTGCTGTGCCAGGATGGGGGAGTATCCTCCCAGGCCCCCCCCTCTCAGAGGGATAAAGCAGTTGGAGGACCGTCCGCAGTGGGCACCGCAACATTAAATTGGACTGTACGGTGAACCTGTCAATTACAGCTCTGTTGAGCAAACCAAAACCTTAGAACGTCTAGAAGGACAGAGAAAAGAAGAGAAGAGGAGAAGAGGAGGACAGAGGGGTAAGGGGATGTAAGCTATGTCCTGAAAGGGTGGAAGGTTATAGCGGGAGAATGTTTAGCATTTGATGTAAGAGGGGGCGCTTTAGGGGTGAGGTCTGGTCACTAGAGGAGAGCCTGGGGGTACCCCAGGCAGCAGAGAGATTCCCATGTAACGGGCCCAAGGGTCCCACACCTTTCGGAATTTAGGTGTGGTATCTGACAGAATACCTGACAGTTTTTCTTGGGACATTATCCACGATATCTTTCTCTTAACTGCGAGGAAGGAGGGTCTGGGTTGCTTCCATGCGGAGGCAATCGCAATTTTGGCTCCTAATAGGATAAAATAAGTTAGTTTCTGAGTGTTACCAGACATCAAAGGAACAGGGGTATTGAGTAACGCAACCCCTGGAGTTCTCGGAACCCGGCAGCCTGTGACTAAGTAAATCAAGTTGAAGATTTTAGTCCAGAACGATCGAAGTCTAGGGCATTCCCACCAGATGTGGATCATGGAGCCACGAAGTTGGCACCCCCTGAAACATAAGGGGTTAGCCGTGGGGTATATTTTGGCTAGCCTGACTGGAGTGAGGTACCACCTGGTTATCAATTTGATGCTAGCCTCCATTAGTGAGGTGTTTTGGATCCCACGAAAGGATCTGGCTAGGGCCAGCTGCCAGGTTTCAAGACTGCCAGAGGTCTGGAGATCAGATTCCCATGCCGTCATATAGGGGGATTTGCCCGTTGGGGAAGTGAGAGCCGCGTAGATCACTGAAATACCACCCCTCTGCTCCCCGATCTTACCACACCAGGCTTCATATTCAGTAAAGGAAGGAGGAAGGGGTTTGTTTTTCCAAAGTGAGTTCAAGAAGTGAGATATTTGTTGGAAGCGGAACCTCTCTGTGTCTGGTAGCTCTAAGTGTTCGATACAATAAGCTAGGGAAATCGGACCCCTGGAATTGAAAAAGTGACCTATCCGGTATAGTCCCTTGTCCAACCACCATCTGAAGGCCTCAATGTCCAGGCCAGGGGGGAAGTCATGATTACGGAACATGTGGGCAAGGGGTCTTAAAGTGGAGACTAGGGAAGGCTCTTTGCGAAGACCGTCCCATAGGGCGCAGGAGTGAGATAGGGATGGGGACATGATGGGCGGCCTGGCTTTGGGCGGGCACCATAATAGAAAATCTAGTGTAAAAGAGGGTACAGAACAGCGTTCTATGGACTGCCAATCCGGTTTTTCGTATTTGGAGTAGATCGAGGAGAGTTGGGCTAGGCGAGCTGCAAGGTAGTATTTGTGGAGGTTAGGCAAACCCAACCCCCCCCCTGCGTCTGTGCAGGAAGAGCGTGTTTTGCGGTAGGCGGTATCCCTTATTACCCCAGATATATTTCAGTATTTTGCTTTGCAGAGAGCGAAGGTGGTCCTTCCGAACTGGTATTGGCAGGGCTCGAAAATAGTAGAGGATTTTGGGGAGAAGGGTCATTTTTATGGAGTTAATCCGGCCAAGCCAGGATAGTTCGTGTTTAGACCATGAGGAGAGATCAGTTTCCAGCTGTCTGTATAATTTGGGGTAATTGTGGGCATACAACATCTCTATTTTAGGTGTAAGGGAGATACCCAAGTATTGGATGGCAGTGTCACTCCATTGGAACGGAAAGGATTGTTTGAGTGAGAGGACTTGGTGGGTGGGGAGAGAAATATTCAATGCCACAGACTTGGAGTAATTAACCCGCAAGCCTGAGACCTTGGCAAAGTCGTCCAGTACCCGGGATAAGTTGGGCAGGGTTGTGAGGGGGGAAGTGAGGAACAACAGTATGTCGTCCGCGAAGAGTCCACATTTATGCGTTTGACTACCGCATTGGACACCTCCAATGTCTATGTTGTGGCGGACTGCGATCGCCAGTGTTTCAATGGCTATTGCAAATATGAGGGGGGATAGGGGGCACCCCTGTCTGGTCCCCCTGGTGATGGGAATTGGCTCAGAGAGGTATCCCTGCATTCGAATTTGGGCCCTCGGCTGGGAGTATAAGGCCCGTAATAAGCCCAGGAAACGAGCCCCAAATCCCCACCTGTCAAAGAGCTGGAAGATGTACTGCCATGAGACCGAGTCAAAAGCCTTCTGAATATCTAAGGAAAGGAGGAAGCCAGATTGTCCGGGTCCCCCTTCCCAATTAGACTGCAAAATGGAGATAATATCAACCGCCCTACGAATTTGATCAGGTCCCTGTCTGCCGGGGATAAAACCAACTTGGTCCTTGTGAACATAGCGTCCGATGAAGGAGGCTAGCCTATTGGCCATAGCTTTCGTGAGAATTTTGAGATCATTATTAATAAGGGAAATCGGTCTGTAGTTGCTGACATCTTCCAAGTTCTTGCCAGGTTTGGGGATGACCGTGATATATGCCGTGTTAAGGTGGGGATCCAGGGGGCCTCCATTAGCTTTATGATTACCGAGATTGGCCAGGTGAGGGGCTAGCGTGTTGGCAAAGGCTTTATAGTAAGGGATCGAAAGACCGTCGGGTCCAGGGGCGGAGCTTTTGTTAAGATCCTTTATGACTCCCAGTATCTCCTCTGCCTGGAAGGGGGCTTCCATAACTTGTTTGTGAACGTCCGATAAGGCAGGGATGGGGAGTCCCTCCAAAAACTTTGGAAGGAGGTTATCTTTGGGAGATGGGGGGCTACTGTAGAGAGAGGTGTAAAAGTTCTGAAAGGCATTCAGGACTGTGACCGGATTAGACGTGGGCGGGAGTCCTGCGCTTCTGATCCGAGGGAGGGTGCTCAGCTTGGTTCTAGGGGAGAGTCTATTAGCCAGGAGTGTGCCTATTTTGTCCGCCTGTGAGTAAAACTTGTGGCCAGACCACCTAACCGATTTTTCTGCTTTCGTGGTGAGGGCGAGGTTGAGTTCTAAGCGAGTCTTGTCTAGTATGGAGGTGGGGGTGCGGAGGGGGTCCTTTTTGTGAAGGGCTCTGAGTTTAGAGTATTCCGCTTCTAGCTTCAGGATGGTTGATTGCCTTTCCCGTTTTATTTGAGAACCTAATTGCATGAGTTTTCCCCTAATAAATGCTTTGTGCGCCGCCCACAGGGTTTCGGGAGAGACATCAGAAGTCGCATTAATAGAGAAATATTCCTGCAGTGCTTTGTCGAGATCCATAACTCGTGATGGCTCCGAAAGGAGGGATTCATTTAACCTCCAATGCCTGGGGTGTCTCCCACTCGAACCCCCCAGGGCCGTCACAATTACCAGCGAGTGATCCGAGACCACTGTGTCAGTGATGGAGGCTTTGAGCATCCTGGGAAGGAGCGAGGAGGGGACAAGTATGTGGTCTATCCGTGCATATGATTGATGCGGCGCTGAGAAGTGAGTGTAGTCTCTCTTTGTGGGGTTTAATTCCCACCAGACATCGGATAACCCATGAGCGTGGAGCAATTTGGCGATCCGTAGGCTTGCCTTTGTGGGCCTGGTTAAGCGGGAATGTGAGGGGGAGGATTTATCAAGTCCTTGATCAAAGGCGACGTTAGAGTCCCCTCCGACAATAACCGTTCCCTCTAAAAGAGGTGCTAAGGTGCGCAGCAGGGATTCGAAGAATTTGGCCTGACCCGTGTTCGGGGCGTAGTAGGAGACCAAGGAGTAAAGTTGGTCCCCCACAGTGCCCTTTACAAGTAAATACCTGCCCTCCGGATCCGCTTTTTCAAAGCTTTTATTGAATTTGCATGTTTTGGCAAACAAAATGGCCACCCCCCTGGTCTTGGATTCCGCGTTGGCTAAGAAGAACTGAGGGAAATGGGCATGTAGGAACTTGGGACTATACCGGATAGGAAGGTGGGTTTCCTGAAGTAGAATTATATCTAGTTTCAGGGATTTGTAGTAATCAAGGGCTTTTCTCCGTTTGATGGGGGAATTAAGACCCTGAATGTTATGGGAGGCTATCTTAAGCCTAGCAGCCTGTGGATCAGCCATGGAGCAGAGGGGGAGCCCAGCATCTGAAAGCGACCTCACTTACCCAATCCATAGCGGGGTTCTCGGTAAGGGCATTGGGATCGGTGGCCCGAGGATGTCTCCCAGGATACCATGCCGACTGGGTTGGCTCAGCCCAACCTGAGGAGAAAAAAAGTAGAGTCATGTAAACATTCAACGGGGGTAGCTTACCATCAAGGGGGGAGAGAGGAGGAGAAAGGGCAAGGAAAGAAAGGGTTCCTGAGAAGAGAAAGAGGAGATCAGGGCAGGAGACACCCCCCGAAATCCCAAGAAAAAACAATGTAGACAACCGACCCATAAGGTCAGAAGTCCCGACCCTCAGACGCCTGGGAAAGGCCGAGGGAGGGAGAGTTACACATGTGGTCCCTCGCGGAACTGGGGACCCCTAGTCGGGTAACTACCCGAACTGTGATATCAACATTAAATAACAGTAACATATAAGCAGCAATATAAAAAAAAAAAAATTTTTCTTGAGGCACGGCTAAACATAATGAGTAGAAGACACTGGGGCTAAACAATGAATGCTGTTCTTTAGGCAGAAGGTAGGAAGGTATATCCAGGGAGGGTGCTGGGGAATGCAGCCCCCTGAAAAATCCTTAAAGCAGCCTTAGGGCCCATTTCGAGGGGACGCAGACAAATATGAGGGGTTACGGGCAGTCCAGTAGATGGACGAAGTACTGCATAGCGTCCCGGAATATTGAAGGCAATGGGGAGAAGGGTAGCACAAGTCCTAGGCAAGGGGAGGGCAAAAAGGGTTGGAGGGCCAAACTTTCAATGTTTGGGGAACAGTCCTCCGGCCCTCTCCAGGACCTCGGACGGTCAGTCGCAGAATGGAGAGTCTGAAAAGGGGTCTGGATGTTGCTCAGGTGGGTGCATTATCCTTGACCTTCTTGGCTCTTCCGGAGGTCCACAACGGGGATTGTGGGCTGTTAGGAGTTGGCCGTTTGTTGGAGCCTTGGCTAGGGTTAGAAGTGTCCATATCAGCTTCTTGAGAAATGATTTTCAGCCTGGTGAGGAGCTTTTCCCCCTCGGGGAAAGTGGAGAAAGCAAAAGACTTCCCTTTGTCCGTGAACCTAACCGCAAATGGGAATGCCCATTTGTATTTTATGTCTTTTTGTGACATTGCAAGCAAGAGGGGTTTTAGAGCTCTCCGTCTCTGTATAGTGGAGGGGGAGAGGTCCGCAAAGATCTGAACCTGGTGACCCTGGTATGTGACGTGTTGCAGGGATCTGGCTCTCTTCATAACTTCTTCTTTCACCGAGAAGTGATGTGGCTTGGCCAGAACATCGCGCGGGGTGCCATCCTTCCTAGGGGGGCCGAGGGTTCTATGGACCCGGTCAAGTTCAAGCTTAGCAGCTGGGATGTCAGGGATTAGCTGTTGAATGAGGTCTTGCACCGCCCTGGACACTTCAGTTATTGATTCTGGAAGCCCGCGAATTCTGATGTTATATCTGCGTGACCTATTTTCGAGGTCATCGATACGGGCCATGGCTATGTCCAATTGCTCCTGTACTGAATAAATGTGCCTAGAGTTTTGGATGGATCTGGCTATGGTATCCTCCATTTTATGTTCGATCGTTTCGATCCGGGAGCCTAGGTTAATAAAATCAGCTTTCAATTCCCCCGTGATTTGCAAGGCAGTTTGGGAGAGGCCCCTTTCTAATAGTTCAGAGAATTTGCCAAACAGGGCATCCATGTGGGAGACTGGGTCTGCATGAGCAGCCTCATGGGGGGCCATGGCGGCCTGGGTAACCCTGTAAGTCCCCGCTGGGGAGGGGGAGAACTCCTGGATGGTGCGTTCCAGCAGAGAGACCGTGGAGGCCGGGGACGGTGTGGCTTCCTTGGGGAGGCCTCTGGGGTTGCCTGGGGTGGCGTGGAGAGGAGGGAAGTCTGTATCTGACCTGAAATCCACTGTGCCTGCGGATCTGTGATCCTGAGACAGGAGCTGTGCTGCGGTGGCCATCTTGGATTTCTCCCTCACGTCCAATGAAGCGAACAGCGGGCCCAGATTGCGTTTAGCCAGTCCACCGGTCATTCAGTAATGTGCCCCAACACTTCAGGAGTCCGTCCCTATAGCTCGGGAAGCGGAAGGGTAGCCGTGTCGTGCGGTAGGGGTTCCGTCGTTCCGTGAGGCAGCGGAGCTTTAGATGATCGCGGCCATCTTGGAAGCCTCGCGCATGCGCCTGCTATTATATTTAAATGTTTTGGATCTAATATTTTTACAAAATTTTGTAAACGGTAATAAAATTGCTCTTCTGGGTAAGGTATCTTATCATATTATTAGTAACATCTCCAGACCAAATTGTTGAATAATTTTACAAATACTGACCCGAAACCCCTTTTCCACTATAATACATTCAAAGGTTCTGGTTCTGTTATTTAATCTATAAGATCCCTGCATTTTAGGTTTGAAAATGTTTTATTGGGAGAATAAACATTACATCAGAAATACAGTTGACATATCATTTGGAGGAAAGCGGCAATGCGCGCGCCAAATGGCTATCGCCTTCAGCGGTGCTTGCGCTTGAAGGTTTCGTGAATAGTCTTGGATTCAATTTATGTCAAACAATAGAGGATCAAGAGGTGGAGAGAAAGGGGGAAGAAAGATAAAGACAGAAAGAATTGGAGAGGTAGGAGGGGGAAAAGGGGGGGGGGGTGCTGGGAGAGCCTGGGATGGAAAGACAGTAACTTGGCAATTGAAGGATATCCCTATATTTTTAGAGAGAGGTCATGGTGGGGACGGAGCTGGGCTCGGAGGAACTGGGAGCATGCCAACCAGGGTATCTGACGAAGAGAAGTGCAGCCAGACTGATCACAAAACTTTATATTTGTCAAAAGTGTTGTTGTCGAGTGCCAACATCTCCTCCATGCTCACAATATAATTTACTGTGGAGACCAAAAGGGATAATGGGGGGGTGGTGGATGTTTTCCAAAAAAGGGGGATCAGTTGTCGGGCCGCTGATAGAAAAAAAAACATAAAATACATTGTTTCTGGGAGGCTATTGATCCTGGCAACATAGAAAGAAGGGCTATCTCAGGGGTTAGCTGTAAAGATTCCTTGTATATATTATTATAAGCCTGAAATACCTGAATACTCCAGAAGAGTCATATCTGTTCACCTTCCCACCAGATATGAAGATAAGTGCCCGTAGCTTCATTGCATCGCCAACAGGAGAATGGGGTAGATGGGAAAATTTTAGGTAGCATAGCGGGGTCCTTGCACCATCTGGGCATGATCTTGAAGTTTTTCTCTTGTGAGTAACAGGAGATAGAGGACTTATGCGCGAAGTGGTACGCAGTCTGCTATTCCGCTCTGGAGAGGGTTTTCCCCAGGTCTGCCAACCACATCCTCATTATGCGGGCATGTCATCCTGAGTGAGGGAATGGATTAAGCTGTAAATGTGGGAGAGTAAATGTCTGGGTAGCTCCTGGAGGGGGGTTAGATGTTTAAGCTGGATTTGAGATGAGAGGAATAGTTCTTTTGTGAAGGTTGTAAGATGTAGGGATGTAAGCCAATCGCGTGTCACCTCAGGGACAATCGGGGTCCCAATTCCCAAGTGGATGAAAGTGCGTGCCTGAGGCTAGGAGGAGCGGTGAAATGAGCCCAGTTGATGGTCCCCAATGCCCTGCCAGAAGGACAGAAAGAAGATAAGGGGGAGGGAACCGAGGAAAGAACCTTGCATAGCCCTTTCTGATACCAAAGAACAAGGATGGCCATAGTTAGAGGTGATGTGCCAGATAAATGATAGATTTGTAATAAAGTTTGTAATCTGGTAGTCCTGTACCACCTTGTAGCTTTGGGCATGTGAGTAGTTTATACTTAACTCTGGATAACCCATTATTCCAGATAAAACGAAGGGAGAGGGTGTGTAAGGCTGAAAAAAAGGATTTGGGGATGGTGATTAGTACGATTTGGAAGAGATATAATAATTTGGGAAGGGTGTCCATCTTGAGGGTGTTAATGAGACCAAACCAGGGTAGTGTGCAGCCAGGTATTTCTGTAGACAGGAGAGAAGAGGGATGTCGTGCACAGAGGTTAGAGAGGTTGATGGGGATCACTATGCCTTGGTGTGAGATGTCCTTGGTCTGCCATTGAAAGGAATAATTGGAGTGAAGCGAGGACATGGTTGCAGTGGTTAGGGAAATATTGAGGGCCTCTGCTTTGGAGATGTTTTGGAGATATTGAGCTTAAAATTAATTAGTTGGCCAAAGCGTTTAAATTCAGAAAAGAGAGAGGGGAGAGTGGTGTGTGGTTGTCGGACATATATTAATAGGTCATCCGCATAAAGAGATAATTTACAGAGTTACAGTTTAAAGTTACAGAGGAGGTCTAGTGCTAGAATTATTGCTCTCGCTCTGATGATCGCGGCGATACCTCACATCTGTGATTTTAACACTGTTTACATATGTGGGCGCGACTTCCGTATGCGTTTCATTTGCTGCGCGAGCTCCCGGTGACGGGGGCGCTTTTAAAAAAAAATGTCTTATTTATTTTAAAATGAATAAATTGTTTTAAAAAAAATAAATACATTTTGATCACTTTTATTGCTGTCACAAGGAATGTAAACATCCCTTGTGACAGTAATAGGTGGTGACAGGTACTCTTTATGGAGGGATCGGGGGTATAAAAGACCCCCGGTCCCTCCTTTACACTTCAAAGTATTCAGATCGCCATTTTTCGGCGATTCTGAATACTGTATTTTTTTTTAAACCGGCGCCATTGACAGCCGAGTAAACCAGAAGTGACGTCAAGACGTCGCTTCCGTGTTTACGATTAGGAGACTGGAATGAAGCCACTTACAGCTTCATTCTAGTCTCTCCCTAGCCACTGGAGGCATCGGATTTTTCGATCGGGGCTCCAGATTGAACGGGAGCCCCGGTAAGAGCAGCGAAAGGTGGCGGAGGGGGGGAGGGGCATCCCCTCCCGCTCCTCCGGCATAACAGCCAAGCGGCTTTTAGCCACATCGGTTGTTATGGCTGGAAAGCCGATCGCTGGTTCAGAAAAACGGTACCGGGATGATGCCTGCAGGTTCAGGCATCATCCCGGTATACCCCCCGAAAGCCAAGTATGCACATCTGCGTACGCTCGGCGGCAAGGGGTTGATAGGGATATGGGGCGGTAGCTCCTGCATTGTGAGGGATCCTTACCGGGTTTCAAGAGAATGGATACGTTGGCAGATAGGAGGTCTCTGTAGGGAAGGGTATTGTCATCTATGGCGCTTGTAGGGATGGCGTTACTAGGGGTGTAAAGGTTTTGTAGAATCGTGGGGGATTTCTATCCAGGCCCGGACATTTGCCTAGTTTTACACCCAAGATCCCTGCATTTTAACAAAATGTATTTTAGATTCGATTTTAACTTTGACTTCAACATCATTACTATGAATGAAATACAATTCCATACAGCAATCATACCCCTTTCCTATGCATACATATCTAAACAAATCTTCAGATGTATTGATATTAGTATATCTAAATCTATCTCTTTTGTCATCTCTATTGATATCATTGTCTTTATCACTTTTGTCATCTGTATTGATATCAGTATCTTGCTTTTGTTATCTATATTGATATCCATGTCTACATCTCTTTTGTTTCTGAACAATGTAATGTCTTTGTTGTGTAAATCTTCAATCCTGTTAACTTCTGCATAGCTGGAACAATTTGTGATATATTTTACCACATATAAATTGTCACTAGGGATGAGCCGAACACCCCCCAGTTCGGTTCGAATCCAGAACATGCGAACAGGCAAAAAATTAGTTTGAACACGCAAACACCGTTAAAGTCTATGGGACACGAACATGAATAATCAAAAGTGCTAATTGTAATTATTTATATTCAAGTTATTGTCATAAAAAGTGTTTGGGGACCTGGGTCCTCCCCCAGGGGACATGTATCAATGCAAAAAAAAAATTTTTTAAACGGATGTTTTTTAGGGAGCAGTGTTTTTAATAATGTTTAAAGTGAAACAATAAAAGTGTAATATTCCTTTAAATTTTGTACCTGGAGGGTGTCTATAGTATGCCTTTAAAGTGACGCATGTTTCCCCTGTTTAGAACAGTCTGAGAGCAAAATAAAATTTCTAAAGGAAAAAAAAGTAATTTAAAACTACTCGCGGCTATAATGAATTGTAGGTCCCAGCAATACACATAAAAGTCATTGAAAAAAATGGCATGGGATTCCCCCACAGGGGAGCCCCGAACCAAAATTTTAAAAAAAAATGCGCAAGGGTTCCCCAAAATTCCATACCAGGCCCTTCAGGTCTAGTATGGATATTAACCACTTGCCGACCGCCGCACGACGATGTACGTCCTATTTTTGAAGAGGGATATCTCGGTAACGGCAGCAGCTGCTGCCACAACCGAGATATCCATCTCTTCAGGCGGCGGTCGGCTGTACGATAACGGTGGTCTCCGCGGCGGATTTGCCACGAGATCACTGCTATCGGCGGCGGGAGAGGTGCCACCCCCCTCCCGCTGCCCTCCCGCACCTTCCGCCGCTTACCGGAGCCGTCGGTAGCGGCGGAGGTGATCGGGTCCTCTTCCTAGCTGGGCATAGAGACAAGTGAGGCTAAGATGGCCCCCACTCATCTCTATACCATAGGAGGGCAGAAGCGACGTCAAAACGTCACTTCCGCCCATACCTCTTAAAGGTATATTTTTTTAAATGTCATTTTTTCTTTCTTTTTTTTTTTTGTTGCATTTTAGCCCAAATATGAGATCTGAGGACTTTTTGACCCCAGATCTCATATTTAAGAGGACCTGTCATGCTTTTTTCTATTACAAGGGATGCTTACATTCCTTGTAATAGGAATAAAAGTGATCCATTTTTTTTTTTTAAAAACAGTGTAAAAATAAATAAAATCAATTAAAATAAATAAGAAAAAAAAAGTTTTTTAAAAACACCCCGTCACGACGAGCTTGCGCACAGAAGCGAGCGCATACGTGAGTAGCGCCCGCATATGAAAACGGTGGTCAAACCACACATGTGAGGTATCGCCGTGATTGGTAGAGCGAGAGCAATAATTCTAGCCCTAGACCTCCTCTGTAACACAAAAAATGCAACCTGTAGAATTTTTTAAATGTCGCTTATGGAGATTTTTGAGGCTAAAAGTTTGACGCCATTCCACGAGCGGGCGCAATTTTGAAGCGTGACATGTTGGGTATCAATTTACTCAGCGTACCATTTCTATTCCATTTATATTTCACAATATAAAAAAAATTGGGCTAATTTTACTGTTGTCTTATTTTTTTATTCAAAAAAGTGAATTTTTTCCAAAAAAAGTGCGCTTGTAAGACCGCTGCGCAAATACGGTGTGAAAAAAAGTATTTCAATGATCGCCATTTTATTCTCTAGGGTGTTAGAAAAAAAACAATATAAAATGTTTGGGGGTTCTAAGTAATTTTCTAGCAAAAAAAAACTGTTTTAAACATGTAAACACCAAGTCTGAAAAAGAGGCCTGGTCCTTAAGTGGTTAAGGGGAACCCCATGCCAAAATTTAAAAAAAAAATGGCGTGGGTTCCCCCCAAAAATCCTTACCAGACCCTTATGTGAGCATGCAACCTGGCAGGCCGCAGGAAAAGAGGGGGGACGAGAGAGGGCCCCCACCCCCTGAACCGTACCAGGCCACATGCCCTCAACATTGGGAGGGTGCTTTGGGGTAGCCCCCAAAGCACCTTGTCCCCATGTTGATGTGGAGAAGGGCCTCATCCCCACAGCCCTTGCCCAGTGGTTGTGGGGGTCTGCGGGCGGGGGGCTTTTCGGAATCTGGAAGCCCCCTTTAACAAGGGGACCCCCAAATCCCGCCCCCCATGTGAATTGGTAATGGGGTACAAATGTACCCCTACCATTTCACAAAAAAAGTGTCAAAATGTTAGACGGTTTTTAACAATTTCTTTATGAATGTCTTCTTCTTTCCCCGCTTCTTCTTCCTCTATCTTCCTCTGTTTCTTCCTCCCGTCTTCTCAAATAGCATCTTCCTCCAGCTTCTTCTTCCCTACTTTGTTCTCCTGACGATCTGCCTATCCGCATTGACCCTGCCCCCCTCTGACACCACAGGGAAAGCCATAGGGAAGTCCCCATGCATCAGAATGGGGCGGGGTCACCGGGTGGTCCAGCCCACTGTTATATAAGAGCTTTCACACACAGTGGGAGACTCCCATTGAGGTGGATCATCCGGAGGACGAAGTGGGGAAAAAGAAGCTGGAGGAAAATGCCGGATGAGAAGACTGGAAGAAGAAGCAGAGAAAGAGAGGAAGAAGTGGGGGAAGAACAAGATGGAGGAAGAAGAAGAACACCGAAGGAAGACCATAAGAAGATGAAAGAAGAAGCTGGGAAAGAACAAGACATTAATAAAGGTATTGTCAAAAACCGTCTATTGTCTTTTTTAACATTTTTGACACTTTTTTGTGAAATGGTAGGGGTACATTTGTACCCCATTACCAATTCACACAGGAGGGGCATGGGATCTGGGGGTCCCATTGTTAAAGGGGGCTTCCGGAATTCCAATAAGCCCCCCGCCTGCAGACCCCTACAACCACTAGGCAAGGGTTGTGGAGATGAGGCCCTTCTCCCCATCAACATGGGGACAAGGTTCTTTGGGGGGCTACCTCAAAGCATCCTCCCAATGTTGAGGGCATGTAACCTGGTATGGTGCAGGAGGGAGTGCTCTCTCATCCCCCCTCTTTTCCTATGGCCTGCCAGGTTGCATGCATCCATGCCATTTTTTTCAATTACTTTTATGTGTATTGCCGGGACCAACAATTCATTATAGCCGCGAGTAGTTTTAAATGATTTTTTTTTCCTTTAGAAATGTAATTTTGCTCTCAGACTGTTATAAACAGGGTAAACATGTGTCACTTTAGAGGCATACTATAGACGACCCCCAGGTACGAAAATTAAAGGAATATTACACTTTATTGCTTCACTCAATTAAAATTACTGCTCCCGAAAAAACGTCAGTTTTTGAAACAATTGTTTGCATTGATACATGTCCCCTGGGGAAGGATCCGGGTCCCCAAATGCTTTTTATGACAATAACTTGCATATTAACCTTTAAAATTAGCTTTTTTGATTTCTCCCATAGATTTTTAAAAGATGTTCCGTGGCTTTCGAATTTGCCACGAACACCCCAAATTGTTTGCTATTTGGCAAATGGGAGAACAGCCAATGTTCGACCCGAACATAAAGCCCATCCATATTGTCACTAGAGAAAAGATAAATCCTGTGATGATGATGATATGTCTTCTCTCTTTAAAACTTTTCTTTTCTTTTGTTGTCAGCTTTTCTTCTTTTTGGAATCCATGATTCCTCCAGGTCAGATTTTTAGAAATTATTCCTGAAAAAAAGAAATGCAGCATCATTATCTTGGCATATACAATTTACATTGATCAATGTGTATCCACATTTTATTGCTGTCTACGTCGATTTTCCACTGAATTGAGAGGTCTTTGAACTTGCACCATTATACCTTAAACATCCAAGATGCCAAATGGACCTACCCAATTACTTTGCCACAGCCCACTTTTCTTGAAAAATTTTATCGTAAGTTGTCCTCCTTTATCAAACTTAGAAACATGTGGAGGAACCATTTTTTTCTGTACAAGTAGCTGCATGTGACAAAATATTGTTCAGATTGTCCTGTAACATCTGTAACCATTTTGTTTTTTTCTATTGCCTCTCTTTGCGGCTTGGACAAAAAAGGTTCATTGGGAAACACAAGTGGCATTTTCCTTGCTGTCATTAATTCAAAAGGAGAATACTATATTGCTGAAGATGCTGTGCTTCTGACACTCATCAAAACAAATGGTACAGCATCAACCCAAGTATTTCCTCTGTCTAACAACATTTTTGCAATTCTAGATGTAGCGGTACCCTCGTAAGGACTGCTGATTTGGTTACTTAGCAATCTGCCAATCACCCTGCTGCCATCCTCCTCACGATCAATCAACTCAAAGAACAGTCAATTTCTTGGTTTTGTCATATTTATTGTGGGATATCACATTAACTTGGAAAAAGGGGTGACATGAGATGTCAATAGCATTTAACACATTGCATGTTGTATGTAGTTATTCAGTAGCTGTGGCCTTGCAAAAACTGGATACACTGCTTGTACCTCAGTCTCTTCTATTTGAATAACTCTTCTGTGGACTATTATTTCTACTTTCCTTGTACAAATCCTTAGTGCAAAACATTCTATTTCTTAACTTCCATTTGAACAAAGAAGAATCACTCTGAATAACTCATCCTTGTTGACCATTATGGGATTGTCCATGCGAATCAAAGAGTCAGAAGCACACACTGCTTTTCCCCGATGGCCCAGAGAACCAGACAGCCACACAGTCTTGGAAGGCACTACCATTGGGCTAACCAGGCCGGGAGATGACTCGGTATCTCTACGCGATGACCTGATGAATGACAGTGAGTGGACCACTGCTTTCACCCAGTCCAGGACTATTATCACTGTGTTCCCCAGCCACAGCATTCTGCACTGACCTTTCTACTCTCCTCTGCTTAACGGCTACTTCTTCCTTCCAGATCTCCTCCAGCATGAAAGTCCTGTGTTCCCTGGTCACAGCAGCTTGATACTTCTGTAAGGATGAAGATCTTTATCTTAAGCTCCCAACCCTAGTGGTTACTCCATCTCTCCTCCACGCTCGGTGTATCCCCACATGGGGATGCCCGGAACAGCAGCTCAGGACCCCATTGTCTGTTCCTACTTTTCAGACTCCTCCCTTGGAAGCATATGACCCCAGCTTATATGGGAGGCCTGCCCCCTGCCAATACCGAAAGATAATTGGTCAGGTCTCCTCACATGAGCTGCCTGCCACTCAGGTCTTAAGTCCAACCTCTCTTCCAGAACCATCCATCTGAAAGCAGAGGAGGCATCTCTGAGCTAGAGTACAGGTGGCCACAATCCCCACTACACTGAACACCCCTGGTCTCAAATCACCACAACCAGGCCAAGCCTAAAGCACAGCCCTGGTTCAATTTACCTGCATCTGAGCCCTGTGCTTAAAAAAATCCTACTCTAGCACTTACCTTTAGGTAGAGGGTGCTACATAGATTTGATAGTCCTATTCATTATTTCCACAATACCTGTTCTATTCCCAAAATTTTACACATTGCCTGCATGATTTTACCTTTAAAGTGGAATCCTACCGAGCGAACTGGAAAGATCTTGATCCACTTTGAAAAAATGTCAATCAAAAATAAAGCAAATCTGAATCCATTATATATAATCTATTTGTATAGTGTACCAAGGTCCGTCTGCTGGAGGAATTCTTTGTAAAGGAGGTTTCTGACCCCTTGGTCTAGGATTCACAAATTAGAGAACATTTAATTACACTGTTTACAGTCTCTTTCATTTTGTCCCAATAAAACTTCAAGCAATTTTTGCTTATGTGACCTAAACTTTCATGATTGAATTTAGTGAATTCCACCTTTAGGTTTTGTGGTATAACAGGATGCAGAAACTCATCTAAGTCATGACACAAGACCCCATTTTCACAAAAAATTTACTTTGGGTCACCCGGAGAAGAAGAAAAAAGAGATGCATCCCTTTTCTGTTCCTCTGCAAATGAGGAAATCTGTGTGTCTGCTTTCCTCACAACATTAATTAGGACAGATTCAGCTTGAATCACTAATTTTCCATGCAAAGCTGCTTCCTTTGCTAAAGTGTCTGCTGCTCAATTGCCTACAGTTAATTCACTATTATCTTTTTATGTGATGGAATTTTTACAATAGCATACGCAAGAGGATTTTTCTCTGCAAGTTCAAAAATGGATTCAAGTGTCTCTTACTACACGCGAGTCTTATTGGATGAATCTACAAAACCTCTATGTGTCCAAATAGGTAATCAGTAAGAGAACAAACAACATATGAACTATACTATTTCAATGCCTCTCTACGGAAGAGAGGAGAGTGAGTCTCATGGACTTCACACAAATGTTCATGTTCTAGCCCATTGTATTTCATCAACTAAGGAAGGATATACATGGCATTGTGTTCAACCTGTATTTGTTTAGGTGACAGAGCCAACAACCATTTATAAAATCTTTGGTTGCAGACTCCAAGAACATTTTTCTCAAAAAAGGAACTTCAAGGTACTGAATGTAGGATCTTTAAAATGATTTTATTAAATCCTACAATATACTCTGTTGCTTTTATGCATAATGTACACCCATTAATTTCCAGACACATTCATCGAAGCCATTCTCCACAGGAGTAATCAAATGAGAAAAATACCCAAGAATTCCCCAATCTTCTCCTTGTTTCTGAAGCAAAACAGCTGAGATGGCAATTTCTGAAGCATGCACTTGCAAAGCACATGGTGCTTGTTTATCCACATTAGCTAGTGCAGGAGCTGACTGCAAATCATTTTTCAACATTTCAAAAGCTTTTCGTTGGACTTTTGCTCAAGGACCAAATTCATTCTCCTCTTTATGTTTTAACAAGCCATATAGCGCTTTTGCCCTCTCTGCCAATGACTCCATAAAATCTGTGGAGAAATTTACCAAACCCAAAAACTGTGTCAATGCTTTGAATGTTGGTGGTACAGGTAAAGATGCAACAGCCCCGATATGTTCCTGTAAAGGCTGCTTCTTCCCTGGACCAATCAAAATTCCTAGACATTTTAAGTCACTTTTCATGAAGTGAACTTTGAGTGTATTCAGCTTGAGACCTTCTTCTTACAGAAGTGTCAACAGTTCAGAATAGTCAAATGCTCCTCCTTATTTTCTTGAAAGAAGAATGTCATCTACATACTGCACTAAACAATCTGGTCTAGAAAATTTTGATAAAACATTTGCCAACGTCTGATGAAATATAGACTGTAAACTGTGATAGCCTTGTGGAAGATGATTAAAAACATATTGGAAATTTTTGTAAGTGAATGGAAATTTATATTGACAGCTTTTGGCCAAAAAAATGCTAAAAAAAAACAGTTTGCAATGTCTAGTACAGAAAACACTTTTGTGTTAGTGTTTAATTGCACCATTGATGTCTGGTGTTTTCGCTACAATAGATGAACAACATGGTTTGTATTTGTTTAGCATTCTTAAGTCAATGAAGAGTCTGTATGCACTAGGGTCATCTTGTTTAGCCACTACCCATAAAGGTTTATTTGTCGCAATTAGCTTTCCTGATGATCCCCTGTTCCAAAAACTCTTGAATAATCATTGAAACAGGTTCATCAGACTGTGGTGGTAATTTGTATGGCTTGACAAATGGATGGTCTTTACCTTCAATGTTAACCTCAATGCCTTTAAATAAACCAACCTTCAACGTTTTTTTTTTTTGTGTGACTGTACCACTTGTTTTAACTTCAAATTATCTCCTGTATCAGGCTATTTGTAATCAGTGTCAACTGCTTCTGTCAAACAGATGCTTCCCACTTCTGAATAATCAGCTGGATCAATTACCACAGGCTTAAGATTATCTGAACCTTTCCAAAACACTCCATTGCCTAAATCAATTATCCACCCTCTTTGAAACAAAATATCTGTACCGATTATATTCTCTGCTCCCTGGCAAAACCACACGTCAATTTCAGTTTGCAAACAACCTGGGATTTCAAAAGAAACATTTTTACACATTTTAGCCTGAGAATCACCTGTTCCATTAAACTCAACAATTGTATACATTGCTGTATCCGATAAAACAGGTCATTTAAAACCAGTGACACTGATCTGAGCTCCTGTATCCAATAAAGTTCTCACCTTTTCTCCATTCATTTTAGCTTTTATAAAAGGATGACCACTCTTGTCTAGAAATATGGGAGCTACATAATCTAGATTGTGAGATACTAATACTTTATCCTCTATTTGTCATGGGGAAGCCAATAATGGCTGTCTCCCATTGATTTCACTGGTTGAATGTACATTCATATTTATACCAATCTCTCTTAGCTCTTTCCTCAGAGGAGTGTAAGGAGAAAAAGTCTTAACTTCTTCTGCTGAAGGTGGGGCAGAAGGTTGAATGGATATCAATCCATTTTATTTCCCAATGTTTTTCAACTCAATATCTCTTAAATACTTCCTACACTGAGATTTATAGTGATCTACTCGTTTACAATATAAACAAGTAGACATGTGCCATTAGTTTGGTACGAATGAAAATTCCTATGAATTTCCATAAATTAATACATTCGGGAGGGTCCGAAATACGAATTGCTATGCTTGCGAATTTTGTAAGAAATATGAAATTTCACTTACGAATTTCAGATCCAGATTCGAAAACGAAAACGTGGCTGGTGTTTTGTTGACCAATCAGAGGCTTTCTTCTGCTGCTGAGTGAGGGTTGGGAAATTACCTTTTTTAATATGGGAGTGGAAGACTGATACTGGTAGTCGATGGGAGATTCAGAATCAGGCAAAATAAGAATTTTCTTTAATTTGATTATTCATTATGATGAAGTTAAAAACCCAGGAAGTCAGCACAGCACAGGGATGGTGGGAGCCCCTCTTAATGAGCACAACACAGGGATGGTGGGAGCCCCTCATAATGATAAATTCATCATAACGAATGTTCGTAATTGTTACGAAAAGATAGCAAACCTAATGAAAATTCGCATTTCGTACAAATCCAAATTGAATTTCGGACACGAATTACGAAATACGAATTAATGGCTAATACGAAATGGAACATAACACAAAATTTTATTGACGGCGCACATGTCTAGAAACAAGTGGCTTTTATGATCACACTGTCTTACCCTGTCATTCCTGAAGGGGGCAGCACCACCTGCTTTAAACCTAGTCTGAGTGTTTCTTTTAAAATTGCTATTCCGAATTACAGATATCTTGGTTTTTAAATTGCTTGTTTTTTAAATTACTTTGTTTTAATTGTGTTGTTACAATATCTATAACAATATCTATAACTGAAGCTCAACTAAATCTTCTTTTTGACTAGCCAACACTATTTACGCAGGATGTAAATTTTTGAACAAATGCCCTTATTAAAGCCAAATTTTCATCCTCCAATGCATATACCATCTTGAATGCCTTAGCAAATTTCTCTCTAAAATGAAAAGGGTCATCATGTATTGTAACTCTTAAGGAGTCCAATATTTCAGTCGTCAGCTTTTCCTTCCCGTAATACACTTTAATAACTGACGCTATCTCTCAGATGCATCACTACAAACTTCAGCTCCATGATTATTAAGATATGGTGATTTAATTAAACATCTTGCAATGAAATTAGGAACCCATAGACACACAATTCTATTCTTTTGATTATCACTCAAGTTGAAACAATCACAAAAACTTTCAGACATTCCTGTGGTGAAACGCATCTGCTCTTAAATCGTAGTGTGGGATATCTTTCAAATTTTTCATCAACTGATCATGTATTTGCAACTTAAGCTTAGATGCTCTATCTAATTACTTTTGTTTGTGATCTCTGCATCTGTTGCATCTGCATTGTCTACCTCAATAGAACAATCTGGTATATAAGATTCCTTCACTGTTTCTGACTGCTGTTTAATATTCCTCATTGTAATGACTGAGATATATTAGTATTTTTCAATTGTAACATCCTCCATTTCCTTTTCACTCTCCAAATGAAATATAGCTAAAAAAAATTGCAAAAATTGAACAATTAGGTTTAATAGATACATTTCCATGTGTTTGTGTAGTTTCTGAAACTAGTCCTGATTTGTTCACTACACAAATCATATGTTTTTCTGGCACATCATAAACCATTGAATTAAAAAACGTAACCAGCTTCATCACATTTCATAATTTCTTCTTTGTTTTAGCTAATGAAAATCTAGCCTTATCAATTTCAATATTCAGCTGTAAACATTGTTCATACATTGATTTTCACAAAATAGTGTCAGACACATGATTCGTTAACCTTTATATTCCAATTTTCTTTCATTAGCTTGACAATCAACACATTCCATGATTTCTACTCCTTCCTTTATGCGCTGATCTCAAATAACCGTCTTTCAAGACTTCTGATTTTCACACGAAATTCTCAGGTCTTCACAATCATCAATCGATTGATTTCTCTTCTAGGTTCATTAAATATTTCTGAAGTTCAATTTCAGTACATCACTTCTCCCCTCTGATCAAGGAAGGAAGTGGTAAAAAAAAAACAACGTCCTCCAAATTGATACTGGCTGGAATGCGTCAATGTAAAAAGTCAATATAACAATGAAAAGACTGTTCTGCCTTTTCCAGATGATTGTGAGACACATTTCTTAATTTGTATGACTGAGTCAGCTTGAATCAAACCATGTGATTTATTTCCACACAAAAGTTATAAAGATACTTACAAAAGTTGTACATTCAAATACAAAAATAAATGTAGCTTCAAAAAAGATCAAAGATATGAAATAAAATAGTTTGTTTCAAAAAAATAAGCTCAAGATATGTGATTAAGGTGGGAGCTGTTTCCTTAGCTCTTAGAGCAGCTGCCTGTATGCAGATTTCTTTAGACGTGAAGAGAAAATGAAGAAGGAGTGTAGCAGAAGTGACCATCTAGGCTTGCATCTTACTTTTAAATAAACTCAATTTCTTTATTAGAAAGCATGCCTAAAAATACACACTCCCATATTACTCCCCTCAGCATCTTCCTTCCACTCCCCTCTAAGGGTGGGGGCTAAGAGTAGGGATGTAATATGAAGAGCATGACTAATTAAAGACAGAGCAAGAAGTGAGTTTGAGAGACAGTTTGGCTCAGAATAAATATATATACACCCAGTTTCTCAAACAAGATATCCATTACATAGAAATACCCTTTAGGAAAATATAACCAGACATATCAACCATGTCTTAACAGCTTCTTGAAATTTAGAACTTAGTTCAAATGTCACATCTGTAAGTTATTAGTTCAAAAGACCTTCCATCCACACATAATTACAGGGGATCTCATAACTTCAGTTATATACTTTTAGGACCAAATTCAAATTAACCACTTTCAGACCGGACCATTTTGCTGGTCAATGACCAGAGGTCTTTTTACAATTTGGCACTGCGCTGCTTTAACTGGTAATTGCGCGGTCATGCAATGTTGTACCCAAACAAAATTTGCGTCCTTTTTTTCCCACAAATAGAGCTTTCTTTTAAAGGTATTTGACTGACTCTGCGATTTTTATTTTTTGCGATATAAACGTAAAAAGACCGCAAATTTTGAAAAAAAATTATATTTTCTACTTTTTGTTATTAGAAAAATCCAATAAACTCAATTTTAGTCATACATTTAGGCCAAAATGTATTCAGCCACATGTCTTTGGTAAAAAAAAAGTCAATAACTGTATATTTATTGGTTTGCGCAAAAGTTGTCACATCTACAAACTAAGGTACATTTTCTGGAATTTACGCAGCTTTTAGTTTATGACTGCCTATCTCATTTCTTGAGGTGCTAAAATGGCAGGGCAGTACAAAACCCCCCCAAATGACCCCATTTTGGAAAGTAGACACCCTAAGGAAATTGATAAGGGGCATGTTGAGCCCATTGAATATTTTATTTTTTTGCCTCAAGCGATTGATCAATGACAAAAAAATAATTTTTTTTTTTTTTACACAAAGTTGTCACTAAATTATATATTGCTCACACATGCCATGGTTATATGTGGAATTGTACCCCAAAATACATTCTGCTGCTTCTCCTGAGTATGGGGATACCACATGTGGTGGACTTTTTGGAAGCCTAGCCGCGTACGGGGCCCCGAAAGCCAAGCACCGCCTTCAGGATTTCTAAGGGCATACATATGTCATTTTACTCCTCACAGTTTTGAAGGCCATAAAATGCCAAGATGGCACAAAACCCCCACAAATGACCCCATTTTAGAAAGTAGACACCCCAAGCTATTTGCTGAGAGGCATGTTGAGTCCATGGAATATTTTATATTTTGCCACAAGTTGCGGGAAAATTACAAACTTTATTAATTTTTTACAAAGTTGTCACTAAATGATATATTGCTCACACATGCTATGGGCATATGTGAAATGACACCCCAAAATAAATTCTGCTGCTTCTCTTGAGTACGGGGATACCACATGTGTGGGACTTTTTGGGAGCCTAGCCGCGTACGGGGCCCCGAAAACCAAGCACCGCCTTCAGGCTTTCTAAGGGCGTAAATTTTTCATTTCACTCCTCACTACCTATTACAGTTTTGAAGGCCATAAAATGCCAAGATGGCACAAAACCCCCCCAAATGACCCCATTTTAGAAAGTAGACACCCAAAGCTATTTTCTGAGAGGCATGTTGAGTCCATGGAATATTTTATATTTTGCCACAAGTTGCGGGAAAATTACAAACTTTTAATTATTTATTTATTTTTTTCACAAAGTTGTCACTAAATGATATATTGCTCACGCATGCCATGGGTATATGTGAAATGACACCCCAAAATAAATTCTGCTGCTTCTCCTGAGTACGAGGATACCACATGTGTGGGATTTTTTGGGAGCCTAGCTGCGTACGGGGCCCCGAAAGCCAAGAACCGCCTTCAGGCTTTCTAAGGGCGTACATTTTTGAGTTCACTCCTCACTGCCTGTTACAGTTTTGAAGGCCATAAAATGCCAAGATGGCACAAAACTCCCACAAATGACCCCATTTTAGAAAGTAGACACCCCAAGCTATTTGCTGAGAGGCATGTTGAGTCCATGGAATATTTTATATTTTGCCGCAAGTTGCGGGAAAATTACAAACTTTTTTTTTTTTTCTCACAAAGTTGTCACTAAATGATATATTGCTCACGCATGCCATGGGCATATGTGAAATGACACCCCAAAATAAATTCTGCTGCTTCTCTTGAGTACGGGGATACCACATGTGTGGGATTTTTTGGGAGCCTAGCTGCGTACGGGGCCCCGAAAGCCAAGAACCGCCTTCAGGCTTTCTAAGGGCGTAAATTTTTGATTTCACGCCTCACTACCTATTACAGTTTTGAAGGCCATAAAATGCCAAGATGGCAAAAAACCCCAACAAATGACCCCATTTTAGAAAGTAGACACCCCAAGCTATTTGCTGAGAGGCATGTTGAGTCCATGGAATATTTTATATTTTGCCACAAGTTGCGGGAAAATTACAAACTTTTATTTATTTATTTATTTTTTTCACAAAGTTGTCACTAAATGATATATTGCTCACACATGCCAGGGGCATATGTGAAATGACACCCCAAAATAAATTCTGCTGCTTCTCCTGAGTATGGGGATACCACATGTGTGGGACTTTTTGGGAGCCTAGTCGCGTACGGGGCCCCGAAATCCAAGCACCTCCTTCAGGATTTCTAAGGGTGTAAATTTTTGATTTCACACCTCACTACCTATCACAGTTTTTAAGGCCATAAAATGCCAAAATAGCACAAAACCCCCCAAAATGACCCCATTTTGGAAAGTAGACACCCCAAGCTATTTACCGAGAGGCATGGTGAGTATTTTGCAGCTCTCATTTGTTTTTGAAAATGAAGAAAAAAAATAATGTATATTTTTTTTCTTTTATTCAATTTTCAAAACTTTGTGACAAAAATGAAGGTCTGCAAAATACTCACCATACCTCTCGGCAAATAGCTTGGGGTGTCTCCTTTTCAAAATGGGGTCACTTGGGGGGATTTTGTGCTATCTGGGCATTCCATAGCCTCCGAAACTGTGATAGGCAGTGAGGAATGAAATCAAAAATTGACACCCTTAGAAATCCTGAAGGTGGTGCTTGGATTTTGGGGTACCGTACGCGGTTAGGCTCCCAAAAGGTCTCACACTTGTGGTATCCTCGTACTCAGGAGAAGCAACAGAATGTATTTTGGGGTGTAATTCTACATATAACCATGGCATGTTTGAGCAATATATCATTTAATGACAACTTTGTGCAAAAAAAAAAAAAAAATAGTAATAATAATGTCTTTTTTCCACAACTTTTGTCAAATTATAAAATATTCCATGGACTCGACATGCCTCTCAGCAAATAGCTTGGGGTGTCTACTTTCTAAAATGGGGTCATTTGGGAGGTTTTGAACTGTCCTGGCATTTTATACACAACATTTAAAAGCTTATGTCACACATCACCCACTCTTCTAACCACTTGAAGAAAAAGCCCTTTCTGACACTTTTTGTTTACATGAAAAAATATTTTTTTTTGCAAGAAAATTACTTTGAACCCCCAAACATGAAGTGTTTTTTTTAAAGCAAAAGCCTCCCGATTAAAATGGTGGGTGTTTCATTTTTTTTTTCACACGGTATTTGCGCAGCGATTTTTCAAACGCATTTTTTGGGAAAAAAACACACTTTTTTTTATTTTAATGCACTAAAAATCACTATATTGCCCAAATGTTTGATGAAATAAAAAATATGATCTTAGGCCGAGTACATGGATACCAAACACGACATGCTTTAAAATTGCGCAGAAACGTGCAGCGGCGACAAACTACGTACATTTTTAAAAGCCTTTAAATGCCTTTACAGGTGACCACTTTAGATTTACGGAGGAGGTCTACTGCTAAAATTAGGCCGCGTACACACGCGCGGACTGTTCGCCCAACTTTGTCCGCTGAACAGTGTTTGGGCGGACAGTCCGCTCGTGTGTGGGCTTTCAGCGGACAGTTTGACGAACAAGGTTTTACGGAATTTCCGAAAAACTGTCCGCTGAAACCTTGTTTCAGCGAACAGTCCGCTCGTGTGTAGGCTTGTTCGTCAAACTAAGTTCCGCGCATGCTCAGAAAGAATTTACACGCCGAAAGTTATAATGCAGTGTATAGGACGTCGTATTTTTCGTCCCGTCGTACGTGCCGTTCACGTCATCGCGCACGGTTTCAGCAAACTGTTCGTCCGTCGTGTGTGGCCATGTCCGTCCATGCTAATTTTGAGCGGACTGTTTGCCGAAACTGTTTGACGGACAAAGTTGGGCGAACAGTCCGCGCGTGTGTACGCGGCCTTAGTACCCTCGATCTGACCTTCGTGGTGATACCTCACATGCATGGTGCAATTGCTGTTTACATATGACACCAGACCAACGCTTGCGTTCGACGTTGCGCCTTAGCAGGGGGGGACAGAGGTGTTTTTTTTTTTTATTATTATTTATTTTGCTTTTTTATTTTATTTTTAAACTGTTCCTTTCATTTATATATATTTTTTTATGATTTTTTATTGTTATCTCAGGGAATGTAAATATCCCCTATGGTTGCAATAGGTAGTGACAGGTACTCTTTTTTGAAAAAATTAGGGTCTATCAGACCCTAGATCTCTCCTCTGTCCTCAAAGCATCTGACCACACCAAGATCGGTGTGATAAAATGCTTTCCCAATTTCCCAATGGCGCTGTTTACATCCCGCAAAATCTAAGTCATGAAATGCTCGTAGCTTCCGGTGTCTTAGGCCATAGAGATGATTGGAGCCATTCTGGTCTCTGATCAGCTCTATGGTCAGCTGGCGGAACTACCGGCTGCATTCTCAGGTTCCCTGTTGGGACAGGAGAGCCTGAGAAAACCATGGAAGATGGTGGGGGGGGACATTCCCTCCCACTGCTTGTAAAAGTAGTCTAGAGGCTAATTAGCCGCTAGGATTGCTTTTACATAAAAGCCGACCGCTGGCTGAAAAGAATGATACCAAGATGATACCTAAACCTGCAGGCATCATTCTGGTATAAGCACTCAAAGTCCAGCAACATACCAGTATGTTGCTGGAACTGGTTGGGCATATATTGTAATTTTTTTTCATGCAGCCTGTGGGCTGAACGAAAAAAAAATATTGATCGGTGGGTATGCCCACCATTAGATACCTCCCTTCATCCACCCACTTCTAATGGTGGGCATACATGCACCATTTATATATGCCGAAGCATGGGGGCATTCTCACGCAAAAGGTAGGAGCAGATCGCTCCTCCACCCCTTATGCCCCCATGCTTCGGCATATATGCTCTTTTTTAACTGTGGTGGTGAAATCACCCCCGACAGTGCTGGAGTCGTGGCTTTATGTATCGTGGGAGCAAACGCTGTTGCTGTCAAGATAAATAAATCCACGCTGCAACTGAATGGCGTACCTGCTAAGCAAATGATGGTTAACAATAAAACAAAGTAACATTACAGTATAACAGTAAGACGTACCATACCTGCAAAGCAAATACAAAAAAAAATAGCAAAAAATAACACATTTAACACAATCTGTGCCTAAAATATATATATGCCGAAGCATGGGGGCATCCTCCCGCAAAAGGTAGGAGCAGATCGCTCCTCCACCCCGTATGCCCCCATGCTTCGGCATATATGCTCTTTTTTAACTGTGGTGGTGAAATCACCTCCGACAGTGCTGGAGTCGCAGCTTTACGTATCGTGGGAGCAAACGCTGTTGCTGTCAAGATAAATAAATCCACGCTACAGCTGAATGGCGTACCTGAAAACAAAAAATGGTTAACAATAAAACATTGCAGAATAGAATACAGTATAAAGGAGCAGAACAATAGAGAGAGAATAGAGAGAGAGAGAACAATAAAACGACAACAATTTTTTTTTTTTTTTTTTATATATTTTTTTTTTTTTTTTTTTTTTTTACTTTTTTTTTTTTAACTTTTTTATGTAACTTTAACACTTCTGTTGTAACGGTTCCAGCGGTTTGGGTCTCTCAAAATGCGATGGGAGACCCTGTGAACGTGTGCCTAGCCTGTGCAATGCTGTACCCTACTCTAAAACTCAACTAGTTCATGGTAGCGTTCAAAACATTCACCAATGCAAAGACCAGGATTGTCAGGACATCGGGGACAATAATAACGAGAGTCACGCCTATATCCGCGCTTTCTGCAGACACGACATTTTCTTTGGGGGGCTCGTTGGGTAGGGGTACTCGGGAGGACATAAGGATAATGCCTCTCATGCAGCCGGCTTACTGCATCTGGTTGGGGAACGTGAGGTGGAGCACCGCCTGGATACAGAAGGGCTCTGACGATATCCTCCTGGAATTTAAGGAAGGATCCAGTCCGTCCTGAAGCTTTGTGTAGTACATAAGCATTCAGTATAGCCAATTGGAATAAATAAACAGACACTTTTTTGTACCAGCGTCTGGCCTTACGGGCAACTAGATACGGCGCCAACAACTGGTCATTGAGGTCCACCCCTCCCATATTAAGGTTATATTTGTGGACACAGAGGGGTTTCTCCACAATACCAGTCGCCGTAGGAATTTGGACCGTCGTGTCTGCATGAAGGGAGGTAAGAACGAAAACATTCTTATTATCCCTCCACTTCATAGCGAGCAAATTATTACTGCGCAAGCAGGCTCTCTCCCCCAGCCTAAGACGGGACTCTACAAGCTGCTGGGGAAAGCCCCAGTGATTAGGTCGCACGGTGCCACATGCTCCAATCTGCTGATCAAACAAGTGACTAAACAGTGGCACGCTTGTGTAATAATTGTCCACGTACAAGTGGTACCCCTTTCCGAATAAGGGTGACACCATGTCCCACACTATCTTGCCAGCGCTTCCTATGTAGTCAGGGAAGTTCTCCGGCTCTACGTGACTATCTTTACCCTCATAAACCATAAAACTATGTGTATAGTCTGTGGCCCTGTCACAGAGCTTATACATCTTGACCCCGTATCTGGAACGCTTGTTGGAGACGTATTGTTTGAATGACAAGCGACCAGAAAACTTAATCAGGGACTCATCAACGCAGACAACTTGATGGGGAGTAAACAAGTCTGCAAAACGTTGGTTGAAGTGGTTTATGAGGGGCCGAATTTTGTAGAGCCGATCGTATTCAGGGTCTCCACGAGGACGACAGAGTTCATTGTCGCTGAAGTGCATGAACCGCAAAATCAGCTCGTATCGTGCCCTGGACATGGAAGCAGAGAACACGCGCATATGGTGAATTGGGTCAGTGGTCCAATATGACCGCAACTCACTCTTTTTGGTTATGCCCATGTTGAGGGAGAGGCCCAGAAAGATTTTAAATTCGGAAACCGTAACTGGTTTCCATTGTCTGGCAAGGCGGACTGGGGAATAGTGGCGATGTGTTGACCAGCATACAAATTGGTTTGGTCCACAATAGATCTATAGAGATCTTCGGTGAAAAACAGTGAGTAAAAGTCAAGTGTCGTAAAATCAACTGTTTCCACGTTAATGCCAGGTTGGCCAGTGAATGGGGGAAGTACGGGTTCTGCAGAAGTGGTGGGCACCCAATTAGGATTGGCGAATTCTGCAGGAAGGGCACTATGGGTACGACGGGCCTGTCTTTGTCTTTGTCTTGGTGGCAGCAGGACACTACTTGTGCTTGCCACCTCACCAGCTTGAACTGCACTTATGGGACTCGCCACGTCACCACGTGCTACTGCAGTGCTGGATGTACGTCCAGGGTGTACTAGGCCGCTGGTGCTTGCCAGTTCACCAGAAGGATGAGCGGCTCTAGTACGTCTCTGCTCCATACGAGTGACCTGCGGTTCCTCCACCCGAACAACAGAATACATTCGGGATCGGGTACACCTGTCCTTAACAGGGACCTCATCTCCGTCGTCAGAGCTATCTGTCATGGAGCCGCTGTCCTCTACAGGATCGTATTCTGAGCCTGAATCTGACAGATGAATGATGTCCTCTTCACTATCTGTCATGCTCAGAAACGTGTAGGCCTCTTCACTAGTGTACCTTCGCTTTGCCATTTTGGGCTCTAAATTTAGGGGTACACTAGTGAGACTCACAGGTAAAAAAGCACCTAGCCTGTCAGCGACTGTTTCAAAACGCTACAAAAAAAACTGTTAGCGATCGCAGGGATCAAGCCTGACTCTGCGAACGCTGCAGTTATGTGTGTTGTGTTTTGTAAGTGACAGTGATCGATCGATACTGCACTTGGGTGGGCTGGGCTGGGCTTGGCGGAGGGGCTAAACGCAGGTGCTAGCAGGTATCTGGGCTGATCCCGCTAACAATGCGTTTTGGGAAACCTAAAATGCTGGCAACGCTAATATAGATCTGATCAGATACTATATTACTAAGGGAGGTGTATGCTTTGCGCGTGGGTGTTAGCGGTACTGGCACTAACCTGACGCTGGGGCGACGTAGACCTTATCTGACCCTCAAACTTATATCACCCGCCGGGTGATCAGGGGGTTAAACCTTTATTAGGTAATAAATGGCGGGTGCCCTGAAACAAAAAAAAAAATAACTAACCAACCAGCGTCACCTGTAACAGTTATATGGTGATCACTGGTGAAAGGGTTAACTAGGGGGCAATCAGGGGGCTTTATGCAGTAGTATATGGGGGTCCCTGACGCTATAAAAAGCTGCGGCGAACCTAAATACTTACCTGCCTAACTAGCGTCACCTGTGACACTAATACAGCGATCAGAAAAACAATCACTTATTAGTGACACTGGCGTCGGGGGGTGATCACGGGGTTAAACCTTTATTGGGGGGGTTAGGGGGGTACCCTAGAGCTAAAGGGGGCTAACCCTAACTGCCCTAACAGTTATTACAGTCACAAATGACACCAATGCAATAATAAAAATAAAAAAATGCAATTGGTGTCACTGTGACTGGGGGTGGAGGGGTGATTGGGGGGGTGATCGGGGGTGAAGGGGGGGTGAAAAGTGTGCCTGACGTGTTCTACTGTTAGTGTAGTGTTAGGTGCAACTCACCGATCCTCTCTCCTCGGTGCCGGAACGAAAAAGACCGACACGAGGAGAGATTACATCACTTCCTCTGCCTGTGTTTACATTACAGGAGAGGAAGTGATGTCACACTGCATTTCCATTCGTCAGGAGCGATTGCAAGGGGGTGGCCATGAATGAATGGCCGCCCCCTCATCCCGGATCGCTCCTGAACGGATACCGACCGCCGCTGGCACCGGGGGGGGGGGGGGGGGGGCGATCGGGCCCCCCACCCGCGGGAAGGCAGGGACGTACAGGTACGCCCATATGCCTGCCTGTGCCATTCTGTCGACGTACATCGTCGTGCGGCGGTCGGCAAGTGGTTAAGATATTATGATTATAACACCCCCTTCCTGCCCAGGTCAATTTTCAGCTTTCTGATCTGTTGCAATTTGAATGATAATTGTGTGGTGATGCAACACTGTACCCAGATGTTTTTTTTTTTTATTCACACAAATAGACCTTTTGTTTGGTGGTATTTATTGATCATTGTTTTTTATTGTTTGCTAAATAACCAAATAAAATGTAAAAAAAAACTAAAAACTTTTTCGTGAAATTTTGCAAACAGGTAGTTTTTTTCCTTCACTGATGTGTGCTGATGATGCTAGACTGATGGGCACTGATAGGGGGCACTGATGGACACTGATGAGGCAGCACAGGTGAGGCTTTACTGATAGGTGGCACTGATGGGCACTGATAAGTGGCACTGATGGGCACTGCTAGGTAATCAGGACACTGATATTCAGTGCCCTGATTATCAGTGTACATGTCCCTTTTAGAGAAGACAGTTATTGGCTCTCTTCTCCTCTCCTCATTCTGTCAGAATGAAGAAAGGAGTACTGATAACTGACTTCTGTTTACATTCGTGATTGGACACAGCTGATCATGTGGTAAAGAGCCGATGATTTGCTCTTTACCTTAATCTGTGATCAGCAATGTCCTCTGGATACATAATGTAAAAGATGAAGTTACTCCGAGTAAATAGATACCTGACATATCACGCTTCAAAATTGCACACGCTCATGGAATGGAGCCAAACCTTGGAACTTAAAAATCCCCATAAGCGACACTTTAAATTTTTTTACTGGTTACATGTTTTGAGTTACAGAGGTCTAGGGCTAGAATTATTTTTCTTGATCTAACATTTTCGTCAATACCGGTGCGGTTTGAACACTCTTTTCATGTGTGGGACTTATGTATGTGTTTGCTTCTGCTTGCAAGCACATGGAGACATTTGAAAAGAAAAATATATTGTTCATTTTACTAATGGCGGATCCTGTCTCTGACTCACTGATGGAAGCGGTGAGCCGGTAGAAGCACTGGAGGGTGGCGGGAGGGGGGAGTCCCCTCTCGCCAGCCATGAGAATGATCAATCGGTGGAACAGCCACTATGATCATTCTTATGGTGTAGGGAATCGCTGGCTAAAAAAAAACATACCCGAATGATGCCTGTAGCTACACCCATCATTCAGATATATCCTCACAAACTAAAGGACGTCATATGATGGCTGGTGGGCGAGATTCAAGTAAGTGGTTAAAGAAAGCGGAAAATGAGTAAGGAAAGCAGCTAGACTTCAAGGATTATATCCCAAGGGAGATCTAAGGGGTTGTCTTATCATGATTACAGATGAGATGAGCAGTACATAACGAGTGATGGAGCCAAGCCAACCACTGTGCATGAAAGAGTTGACTTTTGACATTTTTTACGAAGAACATACGTTCAAATTGGGTCTGAATGTTGAGGTTAATCAAAAAGGAAGCAAACTCTGGAGGGTCCTGTTGTTTCCAGCAGAAAGTGATATACTTTTTGGTGGCTGTCATAGAATGAAGCACAAAGAGGAGATGATTCTTGGGCCACCCAGGGGCGGATCCAGGGGGGGGGCAACGGGTCAATTGCCCCCTCCGAGAATACCGCCAGCTAATGACAGCACGGCCGGTTCCGCGGGTCCAATCGCGGCCGGTTCCGCGGGTCCAATTGCGGCCGGTTCCGCGGGCCGGTTCCGCGGGTCCAATCGCGGCCGGTTCCGAGGGTACCCGCGGCCGGTTCCGCGGGTCCAATCGTGGTCGGTTCCGCCGGTACCCGCGCTGAGTGGACGGGTGAGGGGGGGGGCAGCTGGGTGGCTTAGGAGGGCTGCTGGCCAATCAGGAAGCCAGCAGGCAGGGGAGCAGGGAGATGACATCATCTCTCACTGCCCTGCATCCCTCCAGTTCCACCCTCACTGTGTAGGAAGCTGTGTGCAGCAGAGAGTTTGCATCATCTCTCTGCTGCCTATCTTCACTCTGGGACCCAACAAAAGACCACCAGTAGGTGACAATCCGCAGTGTGTGGCAGGCTACAAGGCAAGTGGCAATCCGCGATGTGTGGCAGACTACGTGGCAAGTGGCAATCCGCAATGTGTGGCAGACTACGTGGCAAGTGGCAATCCGCAATGTGTGGCAGACTACGTGGCAAGTGGCAATCCACAATGTGTGGCAGGTGACGTGGCAAGTGACAATCCGCAATGTGTGGCAGGTGACGTGGCAAGTGACAATCCGCAATGTGTGGCAGACTACGTGGCAAGTGGCAATCCGCAATGTGTGGCAGGTGACGTGGCAAGTGACAATCCGCAATGTGTGGCAGGCTACGTGGCAAGTGGCAATCCGCAATGTGTGGCAGGCAACGTGGCAAGTGACAATCCGCAATGTGTGGCAGGTGACGTGGCAAGTGACAATCCGCAATGTGTGGCAGACTACGTGGCAAGTGGCAATCCGCAATGTGTGGCAGGTGACGTGGCAAGTGACAATCTGCAATGTGTGGCAGGCTACGTGGCAAGTGGCAATCCGCAATGTGTGGCAGGCAACGTGGCAAGTGACAATCCGCAATGTGTGGCAGGTGACGTGGCAAGTGGCAATCCACAATGTGTGGCAGGCAACGTGGCAAGTGACAATCCGCAATGTGTGGCAGGTGACGTGGCAAGTGACAATCCCCAATGTGTGGCAGGTGACGTGGCAAGTGGCAATCCGCAATGTGGGTCAGGCAACGTGGCAAGTGACAATCCGCAATGTGTGGCAGGTGACGTGGCAAGTGGCAATCCGCAATGTGTGGCAGGCTACGTGGCAATCCACATCTGGTGGCAGGCGACGTGGCAAGTGACAATCCGCAATGTGTGGCAGGTGACGTGGCAAGTCACAATCCGCAATGTGTGGCAGGTGACGTGGCAAGTGGCAATCTGCAATGTGTGGCAGGCTACGTGGCAAGTGACAATCCGCAATGTGTGGCAGGTGACGTGGCAAGTAACAATCCGCATTTGGTGACAAGTGACGTGGCAAGTGACAATCCACATTTGGTGGCAGGCGACATGGCAAGTGACATCCTCAGGGCTCCCACTGATTCTGCAATATGGTGAGTTGAACCATTTAATTTTATATTACAATGTATTAATAGAAATAATGCGCTTCAATCATCCTGACACCATAACAACCATGGTGCCGTAATGATTGAAGCGCCAATACCAGCCATTTCCCATATAAATTGCCCCCCAAAAAACATATTTTATAGCAGTGCCCCTCCCGAGATTAGACTCTGGATCCGCCCCTGGGGCCACCAATCATAGTTTAGTAGAAGGAGAGTCATAAAGATCACCATTTTATTCCCTAGGGTCTCTGCTAAAAAAAAAATTATAATTTTTGGGGGTTATAAGTAATATTCTAGCAAAAGATACTGATTTAAACCAAAAAGTGCAAAAAAAAGCACAGCAAGTAGTTAAATGATGCCCAGGGCCTGCTTCTTGTAAATGCAGGTCCTCATGGACCCACCCCTGAGGGGTTGATGACACCCTGAATCCGCAGTATAATAATGCATAGAGCGGAACTGATTTAATTACCTCTGTAATATTGAGGACCACCCAGTGCAGGAGAAGAACCTAGAGAACCAAAACCCTGCCTATTATGGAAATGGCCATAAGACTTCTGGAAACAGTTGATGGGCTTTAAAGGCATGCTAACAAAATGGAAAATTATTTCATGAGATAGTATGAGTCCATTTTTAATAATATCTGCTACATAGGGTCTGCTATTTTCAACCAGTCACACATGATTCATAGATTGGCACTATGAGAAGAACATTGAAGCCCAATTCCTGTACGGCACTACCAAACAATATGGCTGCCTTCATACACCTATATATCTTCAATTATACATAAAAAAAATTGTGCATAGTGTAACGGTATCATTTATACCTTGTTTAGTAATTTATGAAAAATACATACCTCCTATTAAATGGGGCCCAGTGGCCACAGTGCACAAACGTGCTGGAAGCAGAAATCCTCTGCAGTTTGTTGCAGTGCAGAATGAGTTGCTTTGAGAAAACACAGAATTTCAAGCACACTGCCTCTAAGAGACTGTCTTTATAAACAGCATTACAGAGCTTGCATACTAAGTAGTATCATTTAGTGCCGTCTCTCTTCTCTCTCCCCCAGGCCTGCTTTAAGTTTCAGAATGCCACTGTTTTCTTGTCTCTAATTGCTTTTTACTCAAGAAATCTTGAATATCAACATTTGTATAAGTTTATTTTAAACCAAGTCCTTGTTAATTTGTATCATAATAGAATGAGATTTATTGGGGTTACTTTTCACAACTTACCTGATCCAATAGGCTTTGATTTATTTATTTGGCTACCTTAAAAATAAATTTAACCAAGGTCTGGAAGCAAGTCTGGCAAACTACAGCCTGCTGCTGCATTAATGCGACAGTGATAGAACTAAACTAATAACTAGTCAGAGATACAAGCACCGCTCCAGGTTGGTTTACGATCACGTCCTCAATTCAGCACAGGTGTCGGTCCAGCTCGCCTCTGTAATAAAAGGAAAAGACTCAAATGGGTGACCTCCCACTTTAGAAAAGCCAATGCGTTTCACTATCGTTAGAGCTTAATCATGCCATGATTAGCTGCTTATGAGCCTGAAAAGAGTTGGAAGCTTCCCTTGCAGCATGTTTATGGATCAGTTTTCATACAATAAAGAAGGTGTCTTTTCTACAGTGCGTGGTTCTTCATTTGAATCTACCCAACTATAAACTCTTCCTATGTTGTTAAGTGGCCCCCACAACATTTTTTTTTCAATAAAGATTTTTATTGGGCAAATGAGAAGATTATACAAAGTAATGCATCTGCTTGTAAGATCAGTGTAAATCTGGGGCCCCACACAATTTGATCAAGTTCAGACCCACTTCCTCCTACAAATACTTTAGAATAGTAGTCTCCAAACTACTGCCCAGAGGCCTGATGTGGCCTGTTGTTTGCCTTAGCCCCTTGGGACACTATTTCATCCACTAACACCGACAACGGTGTTCTGTTCCTTCCACTAACATCATCAAAAGAGCACAATTCATCTGACACCAGTGATGAGACACAATTCCTTCCATGGACACCAACAATGGTGCATAATTGCAACAATTGAGCCACCATTCCTCCCACTGACACCAACAATGGGGCAACATTTCTTCTATTGACATCAACAATGGGATACTATTCCTTCAACTGACACCAATAATGGGGCACTAGCCCTCTAACCGACACCAAAGATAGGGCATTGTTTATTCCCACTGGACACCAGGACATTTTCTACCACCACTGGTCACAGTCTGGCCCCCCCTAAAGTCTGTGGGACAGTAAAGTGGCCTGTTGTTTAGGAAGTTTGGAGACCCTTGCTTTAGAGGATGTCAGTCCTGAACTGCCCTTCCGCACATATGGTGGAAGTACCCCCAAAACCAAAAGACCAGTATGTAACAATTATTCTGTATTGGGAAAAGGCATACAAACATTTCCATGGAAGGCACTGTTGAACCTGAAGCCACGTCAAATTGCAATTTTCCTAACTCATATTTCTCTTTATATCAGTGACTATCCCTGTGTTTGGAAGCTGCTTTACATATGTTATGTGGTAGTCCTCACAGTACAGCAACCAGCCTATATACCTGGATCCATCACATGCTAGCTTATACATCAATGCCTATTTCCATTTGTTGCTGTTCACATTACGTTATGGATGGACAGTCCAGCTCTCAGTATCTGTCTGCATGTGTTTTTTTTTATTTGATCATATGCCCCAGCAGGGACTAGCAGCACTTGCTTCACCCCTATGAGGCCAATTAGACCTTACCTTAGTTATTTCTAGACATGTGCGATTCGTTTCGTCCGAATCTCAAATTCGTACAAATTTCCAAAAATGTGTACGTTCGGGAGGATCCGAAATATGAATTGCCGTGCATCTGAATTCTGTACGAAATACAAACTTTTGTTTACGAATTCCGGATTTCGGACGATGACTCAGTGCCCGTTCACACTGCCGCGACTTGTCAGGTGACTAAGTCGCCTGACAAGTCACGCTCCGTTCTGTACTATGGAACTGTTCTAATAGGAGCGACTCAAGTCGCTCCGACTGAACTTTTGTTTACGAATTCCGGATTTCGGACGACGACTCAGTGCCCGTTCACACTACCGCGACTTGTCAGGCGACTTAGTCACCTGACAAGTCGCGCTCCGTTCTGTACTATGGAACCATTCTAATAGGAGCGACTCAAGTCGCTCCGACTGTCAGGCGACTTAGTCACCTGACAAGTCGCACTCCGTTCTGTACTATGGAACCGTTCTAATAGGAGCGACTCAAGTCGCTCCGACTGAACTTTTGTTTACGAATTCCGGATTTCGGATGACGACTCAGTGCCTGTTCACACTACCGCGACTTGTCAGATAGAGTGATCTGACACCAGCACCGTGACATAACACATGTATGAGGTGCCCCAGGAGGATGTAAGTTTTTACGAAATATGTCGGGCTGTTTGTGCTGATACCACCACGCTTAGAATATTCCCTAGCACGGGTGTATATTTGTTCTTAATTTTAACTGTTTTTTTATGCATACTTTTTATTTGTTAGAATCAGACCTATTCGGTCATACCTTTGGTCTGCTGTGTATTTATATTTTTTTATTAATAAAATTGTCGACTGCTTAACGGTACGTTCACGATCGGAGTCCTTCTTTGTTTTCCCCTTCCCCACGCTCGTTGCCGGGAGGCCCGAGTGTTTTGTGTTTCACCACAGGTTTGCACACTGAAAAACCTTGACACCCGACGATGTCTTCAGGCAACTTACATTGACTTCTATCACAGAAGTCTTCTGCAAGTCATAATAAGCATAATGAGCAATGTTTTTGCCTATAAACTCATCGTAAAGAACGAACGAACGACAATTCGTATTTCGTACGAAACAGAACGGAATTTCGGACACGAAATACGAAGTACGAATTAATTTTATTACGAATCGAAACGGAACAGAATGGAACGAATTTATTGACGGCGCCCATGTCTAGTTATTTCTACTAAGGGTTATATGTCACAGGTGAACACCTTATGACTAACCATTTGACTGTTAATTAGTTTTTGGGTTACAGCAGGCTGAGATGGACTGGTCTTAGGGGTTGGTGTATTCCTGCTGTGCTTTGGTGAGGTGCCCCATTCGCCCATTGTGGCTTTAAGGTGCGGTACTATCCACAGCAGGGTTTGGGTCCCGCTTCTGATCCCTGTTTTGGGTGGTTGGTAGGGCCCATTTTGCTGGGGGGCTTTTTTTGTTTGGGAAGGTAGGCCCAGCTCCCTTGTGGGGCTGTATGCCCCACCTCCTCCCTTTACATTCGTGAGGTTGTTTCTAGTTGTGGGTGGGTTTTGGGGAGGATGTTTTAGGGGAGGTTTTTATGCAGGGAGGGGAGGTGGAGCTTTGCATCTTTCTATTTTTTTTTTGGGGGGGGGGGGTTTGGTGTTCCTGTGCTGATTCATGTTTTTGCTATTGATGTTTAATACATTTTGTGTAGCCACTCCACCTACAAGGTCACCTGCTGCGCTACTCTCTGGGAACTCACATTTAAACTGATCTATCATTGGTACATGACACCCGACAAACTGTCCAAATTTGATACAGCACTAGATAATTCCTGTTGGAGGAATTGTGGAGGAAAAGGCGACTTACTACACACATTCTGGGTCTGCCCCAAACTTGCCCCTTTTGGCACTCCATGTTCCAATTATTGTCTGACGTTACAAATCTAGCAATAGAGGAACAACCAGCCCTGGCACTGTTATCCTTGAACATAGACTGATTCCCCAATCAGACGAAAACTGTCATAACTCCCATACTCTTAGCGGCACACCTTAATATAGCTAGGAAATGGAAAAATCCAGATCTCCCCACTCTTAACGATGTGATCCACACCACACAGGAGCACTTTACACAGAAACGACCCTGGCATTACGTCATAACGACAAAACATGTACCCCTCAAAAGTGGCAACAATGGACTGACTGGGTTAGCTCTCCTGAGCTGGTTAAGACGTTTCTCCCCTAACTCTGAATAAACTATTTTGAAAGATATACCATAGCTAATGGCTCAATGAAGGTTTCTTGCAGGAGGTGGAGGGGTGCCTTCACACGGACACAGTCTTGCACCCCACAGGGGTGTCTGTGTGGAGGAAACCCCCCCCTCTCCCAGACTAAGTAGCAAATCTACACATCAGACCACCCTGATTGTTATTCTACAGGTTATGCTGCATTGCTCATTTCAATCCTTGATTTAATATGTTTACCGAACACCAACTACTTTGACATTTGATGAGATGTACTGATATCCTTTGTTATTGTTAAATATGTCTTGCTGAGGAATAAGCTGTACGTATTTTTTAAATCCAGGGCTGGACTAACTTAGGGGCTATTGGAGCTGCATCTCCAGGCCCCTACTTTAATAGAGGCCCAGCCACCCAAAAAGGACAGACTTCTCATGGAAAATAATGGGCCAACGGGAAGAGATCTCCCCTGACAGGCCCTGCATTCCACATGCACCGCCTGGGCAGGGTGGTGGAATTGATAATGGGCACTACATGAGCAGCCCTAACAGAAGCCTGGGGCATGCCAATGCAGGGCTCCTACAGAAGTCTGGGGCTTCCATAGTGTTAGGCCTGTGCAGCTGCACTCTTTCAGCTCAGAGTGCATGCCAATGCACGGCCCTTACAGAAACTTGGCAAATCAAATGCCAGGCTTCCCTAGTGTTATGCCTGTGTGGCTGCACACTTTTGAGTTTGGGCGCATGCCAGCACAGGCTCCTGGAAAGCAGAAGAGTGACCAGTAAAAGGTCCACCAAAATCCTCAGCACCAAGCACATGATGCTCTTAATCTGACCCTGTCTGAATCTGTAACATTTAACCACTTGCCGACCAGCGCACGACGATGTACGTCGACAGAATGGCACGGGCAGGCAAATGGGCGTACATGTACGTCCCTTTAACCACTTGCCGACCGCCGCACGCCGATGTACGTCGGCAGAATGGCACGGGCAGGCATAAGGGCTTACATGTACGTCCTTGCCTGCCCGCCGGTCGGGGGCCCGATCGGGCCCCCGCCCGGTGCCTGCGGCGGTCGGTATTCGTTCGGGAGCGATCCCGGACGAGGGGACGGCCATTCATTCATGGCCACCCCCTCGCGATCGCTCCCGGCGACATCACTTCCTCTCCTGTAATGTAAACACAGGAGAGGAAGTGATGTATTCTCTCCTCCGTGTCGGTAGTTTTCGTTCCGGCACCGAGGAGAGAGGTTCGGTGAGTTGCACCAACACACCCCACATACAGTAGAACATGCCAGGCACACTCACACCCCCCCTTTACCCCCCGATCACCCCCCAATTACCCCTGCCCCCCCAGTCACAGTGACACCAATTGCTTTTTTTTTTTTTTTTTTTTTGCATTGGTGTCATTTGTGACTGTAGTAACTGTTAGGGCAGTTAGGGTTAGCCCCCTTTAGTTCTAATGTTCCCCCCTAACCCCCCCAATAAAGGTTTAACCCCGTGATCACCCCCCGTCGCCAGTGTCACTAAGGCTGGGTTCACATTGCAGCGGTTTATGAGAACGAATGTGATTCGCACCGCACTGCAGTGCAAATCACATCCGATCTCTGTGCGATTCGAGTTCAGCCATACAGATAGTATGGCTGAATTCGTGTCGCACCCGCCGCACCCGCCGCAAATTTGCACGGGACCCTTTTTTTGGCCCGCAGCAGAATCGGATCGCATGGGTGTTCACACCATGCGATCCGAGTTTGCAGATCGCACTGCGATATGCGAACTGATCTGGGGGTGTCATTAACATTTCACTGACACTCCCAGCAGTTCGCATAGGGCAGTGTGAACTGCCGCCGGGAGGCATGCGATGCGGGAACCCGCCGCGGATTCATGGCGTTCCCGCATCGCTCCAGTGTGAACCCAGCCTAATAAGCGATAGTTTTTCTGATCGCTGTATTAGTGTCACAGGTGACGCTAGTTAGGCAGGTAGGTATTTAGGTTCGCCGCAGCTTTTTATAGCGCCAGGGACCCCCATATACTACCGCATAAAGCCCCCTGATTGCCCCCTAGTTAACCCTTTCACCAGTGATCACCATATAACTGTTACAGGTGACGCTGGTTGGTTAGTTATTTTTTTATAGTTTCAGGGCACCCGCCATTTATTACCTAATAAAGGTTTAACCCCCTGATCACCCGGCGGGTGTCATTTGTGACTGTAATAACTGTTAGGGCAGTTAGGGTTAGCCCCCTTTAGTTCTAAGGTACCCCCCTAACCCCCCCAACAAAGGTTTAACCCCGTGATCACCCCCCGTCGCCAGTGTCACTAAGGCTGGGTTCACATTGCAGCGGTTTATGAGAACGGATGTGATTCGCACCGCACTGCAGTGCAAATCACATCCGATCTCTGTGCGATTCGAGTTCAGCCATACAGATAGTATGGCTGAATTCGTGTCGCACCCGCCGCACCCGCCGCAAACTCGCACGGGACCCTTTTTTTGGTCCGCAGCAGAATCGGATCGCATGGGTGTTCACACCATGCGATCCGAGTTTGCAGATCGCACTGCGATATGCGAACTGATCTGGGGGTGTCATTAACATTTCACTGACACTCCCAGCAGTTCGCATAGGGCAGTGTGAACTGCCGCCGGGAGGCATGTGATGCGGGAACCCGCCGCGGATTCGTGGCGTTCCCGCATCGCTCCAGTGTGAACCCAGCCTAATAAGCGATCGTTTTTCTGATCACTGTATTAGTGTCACAGGTGACGCTAGTTAGGCAGGTAGGTATTTAGGTTCGCCGCAGCTTTTTATAGCGCCAGGGACCCCCATATACTACCGCATAAAGCCCCCTGATTGCCCCCTAGTTAACCCTTTCACCAGTGATCACCATATAACTGTTACAGGTGACGCTGGTTGGTTAGTTATTTTTTTTATAGTTTCAGGGCACCCGCCATTTATTACCTAGTCTCACTAGTGTACCCCTAAATTTAGGGGTGTCTACTTTCCAAAATGGGGTCATTTGGGGGGGGGTTTGTGCCATCTTGGCATTTTATGGCCTTCAAAACTGTAACGCCCTTAGAAAGCCTGAAGGCGGTGCTTGGTTTTCGGGGCCCCGTACGCGGCTAGGCTCCCAAAAAGTCCCACATATGTGGTATCCCCGTACTCAGGAGAAGCAGCAGAATTTATTTTGGGGTGTCATTTCACATATGCCCATGGCATGCGTGAGCAATATATCATTTAGTGACAACTTTGTGAAAAAAAAAAAAAAGTTTGTAATTTTCCCGCAACTTGTGGCAAAATATAAAATATTCCATGGACTCAACATGCCTCTCAGCAAATAGCTTGGGGTGTCTACTTTCTAAAATGGGGTCATTTGTGGGGGTTTTGTGCCATCTTGGCATTTTATGGCCTTCAAAACTGTAATAGGTAGTGAGGAGTGAAGTCAAATATTTACGCCCTTAGAAAACCTGAAGGCGGTTCTTGGCTTTCGGGGCCCCGTACGCGGCTAGGCTCCCAAAAAGTCCCACATATGTGGTATCCCCGTACTCAGGAGAAGCAGCAAAATTTATTTTGGGGTGTCATTTCACATATGCCCATAGCATGTGTGAGCAATATATAATTTAGTGACAACTTTGTGAAAAAAAAATAAAAAAAAATTAAAGTTTGTAATTTTCCCGCAACTTGTGGCAAAATATAAAATATTCCATGGACTCAAAATGCCTCTCAGCAAATAGCTTGGGGTGTCTACTTTCTAAAATGGGGTCATTTGTGGGGGTTTTGTGCCATCTTGGCATTTTATGGCCTTCAAAACTGTAATAGGTAGTGAGAAGTGAAATCAAAAATGTACGCCCTTAGAAAGCCTGAAGGCGGTGCTTGGATTTCGGGGCCCCGTACGCGGCTAGGCTCCCAAAAAGTCCCACATATGTGGTATCGCCGTACTCAGGAGAAGCAGCAGAATTTATTTTGGGGTGTCATTTCACATATGCCCATAGCATGTGTGAGCAATATATCATTTAGTGACAACTTTGTGTAAAAAAAAAAAAAAAATTTTTTTTTGTCATTATTCAATCGCTTGAGGCAAAAAAATTAAATATTCAATGGGCTCAACATGCCACTTATCAATTTCCTTAGGGTGTCTACTTTCCAAAATGGGGTCATTTGGGGGGGGGTTTGTACTGCCCTGCCATTTTAGCACCTCAAGAAATGAGATAGGCAGTCGTAAACTAAAAGCTGCGTAAATTCCAGAAAACGTACCTTAGTTTGTAGATGTGACAACTTTTGCGCAAACCAATAAATATACAATTATTGACTTTTTTTTTACCAAAGACATGTGGCTGAATACATTTTGGCCTAAATGTATGACTAAAATTGAGTTTATTGGATTTTTCTAATAACAAAAAGTAGAAAATATCATTTTTTTTCAAAATTTGCGGTCTTTTTACGCTTATATCGCAAAAAATAAAAATCGCAGAGGCAATCAAATACCATCAAAAGAAAGCTCTATTTGTGGGAAGAAAAGGAGGCAAATTTTGTTTGGGTACAACATTGCATGACCGCGCAATTACCAGTTAAAGCAGCGCAGTGCCAAATTGTAAAAAGACCTCTGGTCATTTACCAGCAAAATGGTCCGGTCTGAAGGTGGTTAAATTTGCCGCCCTGCCATCGGGAGCGCGCCGCCGGCGGCGCGCTCTCACGCTGGTCGGGGCCCCCGTGAGTCCAGTCGCGGGACCCGCGGACTCGATTGCCGCGGGCATCCCCGCGATCGTCTCACGGAGCGGCCGAATGGAAAAGTGCCGTTGTAAACAACATTTCTCCATTCTGCCTAGCAACTAGTGACGCTGATCTCTGCTCCATGTGATTGGAGCAGAGATCAGTGTTCACTAAATGAAAGCCCAGCCCCCCCACAGTTAGTAACACGCCCCTAGGAACACTTAACCCCTACACTGCCACCCACTGGTTAACCCCTTCACTGCCAGTGTCATTTACACAGGAATCACTGCATTTATATAGCAGTAATTACTGTATAAATGACAATGGTCCCAAAAATGTGTCAAAAATGTCCGATGGGTCCCCCACAATGTCGCAGTCACAATAAAAATCGCTGATCGCCGCCATTACTAGTAAAAAAAAAATAATAAAAAATTATTAATAAAAATGCTATAAAAGTATCCCTATTTTGTAAACGCTATAACTTTTGCGCAAACCAATTAATAATCGCTTATTGCGATTTTTTTTACCAAAAATATGTAGAAGAATACGTATCGGCCTAAACTGAAGGAAAAAAATGTTTTTTTATATATTTTTGGGGGATATTTATTATAACAAAAAGTAAAAAATAATGCGTTTTTTTCAAAATTGTCGCTCTATTTTTGTTTATAGCGCAAAAAATAAAAACCGCAGGGGTGATCAAATACCACCAAAAGAAAGCTCTATTTGTGGGAAAAAAAGGACGTCAATTTTGTTTGGGAGCCACGTCGCACGACCGCGCAATTGTCAGTTAAAGCGACGCAGTGCCGAATCGCAAAAAGTGGTCTGGTCTTTGACCAGCAAATTGGTCCGGTCTGAAAGTGGTTAAAATGTGTCAATAAAAATATATTGAGGAAAAAAAATTTGTGTAGTTAACTCTGACTGGGTGTGTTGAGTCTTTCCCGTTTTTTTTTTTTTGTGTTTTTTTTTTTTTGCTGTTACTATTTTTAGACATTGACCTCTTAGTATTACTCGGCAAGTACTACACCAATCTATACTTTGAGTAGGACTCCCATGTCTATATTTGTTAGATCTTGTCATTCTAATCCTGTACCCTTCTAACAAAATGCTTTCTTCTTTCTTTTTTCCTCCTTTCCCCTTGTTTTTCTTCCATGCTTATTACCTTGAATAATTAGTTTTTTGATATGTCACCAAATGCACCTCCTTTGCCCTATCTTTGGTGTCAGTTAGAGTACTAGTTCCCTTAATTCTTACCTCATGAATGCATTACTAATGACCCACTTCTAAGCGCACAAGAAAATATGAAGCCATATCTCCATTAAAAAAAAACAATCATATGCCATGTACACACAATCGTTTTTCCGTCAGAATAAACTCTGAAGGTTTCTCCAACGGAATTCCACTCAAGCTGTCTTGCATACACACGATCACACCAAAGTCTGACCGTCAAGAACGCGGTGACGTACAACACGTACGACGGGACTAGAAAAAGGAAGTTCAATAGCCAGTAGCCAATATCTTCCGTCTCGTACTTGCTTCAGAACATGCGTCGTTTTTGGTACGTCGGAACAGCATACAGACGAGCGGTTTTCCCGATAGGAATTGGTTCCATCAGAAAAATTTAGAACATGTTTTCTTTCTAGGTCCATCAGAATTTTAGACATAAAAAGTCAGATGAGGCATACACACGATCGGAATATACGATGAAAAGCTCCCGTCTGACTTTTTCTGTCGGAAGTTCCACTCGTGTGTACACGGCATAAGATGGGAAATAATATCAAAAGGTGGACATAGTCTTCCAGATCGAACAGGAACCAGGTATATCAACATATTATTGTTTGCACTATTTTTGTTGTAAAATTCATATGGAATGACAAGGCTGATATTTTCTTCCACTGGTGTGATGCATTATATGTTTTCATGGATGTTTGTTTCTCTGCAGCTGCAATGTTGTAAACATTCAATAAAAATGTATTCAAACTAGAACAAGTACTAGAGCTGCTGACCTTTACTAAACACACACTAACCCAAAGAAGAGATTTACTAAGACTGAAGTGTGCAAAATCTGGCACAGCTCTTCATAGAAACCAGTCAGCCTCCAGGTTTTAATGTCAAAGCTTCATTGAACAAGCTGAATTTGGAAGCTGATTGGCTACAATGCACAGGTGTACCAGATTCTACACACTCCAGTTTTAGTAACCCCCCCCCCCCCCCAAAAAAAAAGTATCTTACCACTACCCATAGGGGTTGATTTATTAGAGACAGACTGTGCACTTTGCAAGTGCGGTTCCTCCATAGTTTATTAACCTCCCTTGCAGTATGATTAGTTCTGGTTTTAGGTGCTGAAAGCGGAACAATTATTTTGCATGGAAATTTGGCGTTTTATATTGTAGTCCTGTAATTCTTAGGAATAACTCTCTTAAATCTGCTCAAACCAGAGTCTAGCAGACATCCCGGGTATGATAAAGTTTATAATATAATAAATAATAATAAAAATTATTCAATAATGTAATCAAATCCAAAAACACAGAAATTTGCTCATTTGTAGAATTGTCGCTGTCATTAGATTTACTGTTTGATGACGAATTTCCCCACAAATCTCTATCGCTCAATTCTGCAAGTGATTCTAATTTATTATTGCTGTTTTCTAGTTGGTCTAAAATCACTTTTGACATAAAGGGACAGTTTTTGGTTGCTATGGGCAATCTCCAAATTCCAGGCAGAAAAAACAGTATTTATAATATAAAAGTGCATGCAGGGCACTGCACAGACCACTAGGGACAAAGGGGGTGTGTCATTTTTTTATACAGTAATGTAATCTGTAAGATTACAGTACTGTGTGTGTCTTGTGTGTTTTTACTTTTTTGAATTTGGCGCCGATCTCCGCTCCCGTGCGCCGTAACGTCGCAGGGAACGGAGCTCTGCGGCATTCGGGCACTGTGTAAATCGAGCGGAGGACAGCTCGATCACACAGCGAGGAGGACATCGCTGGATCCAGGGGACAAGGTAAGTAACTCTCCCTGTATCCAGCGATGCGATCCCGAGTCTGGCTCGGGGTTACCGCTTATGGTACTAAAATCCCAACCCGAGCCAGAATCGGGACTCACCGCCAGGGAGGTTACCGGTAAATGAGGAAAAGCTTCACTTTGCAAAGAATACCCAATCAAGTGTAAGGCTAATTTAAAAAAAAAAGCATTTTTGCTTACACATGATTGGATAATGGAAATCATCATAACTCTTCCTCATTTACTAAGCTCTGGAACAACTACTCTTGCAGGGTGAAACTGCACTTTGTAATAACAAATATAGGCTCACTAATCCAAGAGTAAATTTTTTGCCCAATGCAATTAAATTATATTCTATATTGGAAAAAAAAAGTCCATATAATAAAACTTTAAAAATGTCTATGTAAGATGTCAAATGGAAAATGGTCTCGATCCAGGGGATGCATGCAGGGCTTCCATCAATGTAGAATAGAAACCATATTCTGAGGCTGTAGAAAAAAACAAGAGGAGAGGCACCTCTGGGTGCAGTAGTTTTAAAACACGGCTTTAATATATAAAATAGTAGCACTCACATTTTGATGAGAAAAAGCAGGCATAGTATATTAAATGTCATGACAAGTATCCCAAAGTCCATGCTGTAAACATCATTGCTGATAACACTTCCGATAGGTGGTATGGCCAGCTCAGCAAGGCGACCTCAAACCAAGGCTTGGAACGCAAGATGCAGCTGGCTCAGCGGGATGACCTGATCTCGAAGGGACGTGTTTTGAGAGCATGCACACTTGGTTGTTGTCACAAGTCACACTCCTTTTTTCAACAGACAAGTGCAACTGCACTTTGCAAAAAGGCACAGTCTATTTGCCTTTGGTAAATCAACTCCAAAGTCTTCAGCATTAGTCTTTGGTTTCATGCCGCCATCTTTGATTTAGGTGCCAACTGTGACAACCTGACCAGTCAGAGCTGACCCCCTACTGCACATGTGTAGAAAGCATTGGCTGGCTGAGATTGTCTTGGAACCTCCTTGGATGTGTGATCTGCTCTCAGGGCAAGGGTTGGGTGGACCCACAAAATATCATTCTTGCCTGGACAAGGAATAAGAAAATGGGAGCAAGTTCCTGTCTATGTATGTCTTGCAATGTCCCACTGTAAGTAGAAGCATAGCCACCCTCTCTAGAAAGGCCCGGGAACGAGAAAGAGGGCAATGAGCGGTAGTGGAGGGCCGGCATGACAGTGGGAGAAGGGCGCAGGAAAGGGTTAATATGTGAGCAATGTGTGTGAAGGGGTGGCTAGATAGGAAGGGGAGGGGAGCCTTTAAATAGCACAGGCAGGAAGAGGAGGAGCACCATCTAGTAGAGCACGAGGAGGAAGGAGTTTCCCGCCCACCCTCCCTGGATTAGTGGTTGAAGAAGGAACTAATATATTCTTGTTTTTCAGGTGGTGGAGGTTGTTTCGTCATGGCAGCTACAAGGTTGGCGGTGGTGGTGGCTTGTATGGGGGTAACAGACCCAGGAAATGGAAGTGTGGGGGGACCCATTAGGGACATGGGCTCCCTTGGTTACAGCTAACGCGGGTTAGCTGAGTATGGGATGGTGGAAACTGCGGGTAAGGAGTTGTCTCCGGGCTGATGCTTTCACGGTCGGAGGCCTAGTATGGTAGCCTGCCCGCAGTGTAACTAAGTGAGACGGTGTTGGGAAAGTGCCATACAAGGCACCGGGTTCAAAAAACTGATGAGGTTTCAGAGTTATGTTTGATTAAGGGTTAAAATGGTTAATTGTTTATATGTGTGATATATATTTATAAATAAAAGGCTGCTGTGGCCGGTTATACCCCGTACAAAAGGTGTGGTCTCATTTTTATAGGTAAGAAAATGGGTACAGGTTGGGGGGTGTAACGAAGGGGCTGCAGTGAGTGAAACGAGGAGGTGCATCTTATGTACACTGGTCATGCTGACTCCTGAGATGGACAACGAGCTATGAATTTGTAGTGTCAATGGAGCAGGGCACATGACGACAACTAACATACATTGCTTGTTCCAAACAAACAGAAATGAGAGAAAGGAAATTTTGGGATAATACGAGAAACAGTTTCATGATAAATAGATTGCAGGTCCATTAATTAGAGGATGTGCATGGATTATATTTGGAAAATTAGGATATTGTTTTGTGTCACTTCGAGGAGTTGAAAGTCTATACAAAGTTTGACTGGAAAAGTGTTGGACAAGCAAATGAAAATATCTCCGGATTTGTATGCCAAGAGTTGTATTACTCTCTAATCATCCACATTCATAATGTTAAACACACTGTAATCAGGGATATTGAGTCTGACTGACAAATGTCTATACAACCCTTTAGTGGAATAGAGCTTTGTGCGTTGGTTGCAAATATTGATTTGTTGCCTTTGAGGATTTTTTTCTTTTTTTTTGTGTGTCCATCGAAATATTTGGGTGACTTCTTATAATGTTTTCTTACTACTGATAACTGTCAGTGACTCGCCTTTTGTGTGTGCATCAGATGAGTTCACATTTGCAGCTGGTCATGAAATTGACTTTTACAACATTGTCTTGTAGATACGTATTACCCTCAAGTTCCTTCCACTCACATTTGTTTGGTGCACCTGGGTCTCAGTTCTTCACTTTCTGAGTCTGCAAGCCCTCTACTCTGGAGTCCACAAACCTAAATTAGTGAATGTGCAGCCAGGTAAGTACATTATTTTTTTTGAAGAATGTGATTCAGTTTCTGTTTTTGTATACAGATATCTTATGCCTACTGTTTCCAGCCAGCAGGAGAAGCACAAAGCTTCTTCTAACGTGGTTACCAGGCTTTCCCTAAAGGCAGGGGTGTTCCTAGGTGGCAAAAGGACCAGGGGCTTCAGCCCGAAGTCCAAGGCCGGAAACGGGGGGGGGTGTTGGCTGGGCCAAGACACTGACGGTAGTGACCTACATACACTGACCTACCTACACTAACCTGCCTGACCTACCTACACTGACGATAGTGACCTGCCTACACTCACCTGCCTGACCTACATACACTGGACATTTACATACACTGACCTACATACACTAACGGTAGTGACCTACCTACACTGACTGACCTACACATACACTGACATTTACATACACTGACCTACCTACACTGACTTGCCTGAACTACCTATACTGACTGACCTACACATACACTGACCTACCTACACTGACATTAACATACATTGACCTACCTACACTGACATTAACATACACTGACATTAACATACACTGACCTACCTACACTGACATTTACCTACACTGACCTACCTACACTGACTTGCCTGAACTTCCTATACTGACTGGCCTACACATACACTGACATTTACATACACTGACCTACCTACACTGACATTTACATACACTGACCTACCTACACTGACATTTACCTACACTGACATTTACCTACACTGAACCTACCTACACTGAACCTACCTACACTGACATTTACTTACACTGACCTACCTACACTGACATTTACCTACACTGACATTTACCTACACTGACCTACCTACACTGAACCTACCTACACTGACATTTACTTACACTGACCTATCTACACTGACATTTACCTACACTGACCCACATACACTGACCTACCTCAGCCGTGGTGTGTGGTGTCACAGCAGCCAGGCAGCCAGTGCTCAGAGGAGGAGCTGAGGAGGAGAAGAGAGTGGCTCGGCCAAGCGTCAAGCGGGGATGTGGCACGGCAGCCTCTTTTTGAATTCCTGCCTTCTGGATCCAACAGTGCCTATGATGGACGTCACACATCCCGCGGTCCCGGCATTGGACCAGTAGGACGTCCATTATAGACGTGCCGGCTCCAGAAGGCGGGACCTGCTATGGCACTCGGCCGCACTCGGCCGCACTCGGCGGTGCTCGGGATCAGATCGGTCCCAGCGCTCGCCGTGGCGCTCGGGGCTAGCAATGCAGACCCTGCAGAGCTGACACTTGCGGCTTTAGGGGGTCACATTTGGGGCTTAAGCCCCCACAGCCGCCCCCTCCCGACGCCCCTGCCTAAAGGTTTAGTTTACCTTTTCATGAAAAATGAAAAAAAATAACTAATCCTGGACTTTGAACTATCCTTTTGACCCCACATCCAATCGCTGTCCCAAACTTGCCGCCTCAACCTCTGCACCTTCTATAAGATACGCCCCTTCCTAACCAATGTCACCACAAAGCTTCTTATCCACTTTGCTTGTCATCTCTCGCCTCGACTACTGCAACTCCCTCCTCATTGACTTACCTTTAAATAGGCTGTACCGACTTTAGTCCATTATGAATGCTGCTACCAGGCTCAACCATTTTCCAAATGCTCGGTGTCTGCTACCACTCCCTGCCAATTCCTCCATTGGCTGCCACTCAAGCAATGAATTACATTCAATATACTAACAATAACTTACAAACCCATCCACAGCTTTACCCCCAGCTACATCACTAACCTAGTCTCAAAATACCAACCGAATAATTCTCTTTGTTCCTCCCAAGACGTCCTGCTCTCTAGCTCCTTAATTACCTCCTCCCATACTTGCCTCCAAGACTTCTCTTGAGCCTCTCCCACCCTCTTAAATGCTTTACCCCAATCTGTCCATCTATCTCCTACTTTGACCACTTTCAGGCGATCCCTGAAAACTCATCTCTTCAGAGAAGCCTAGGTGGCCCTCACCTCAACAACTGTACATTTATTTTCTCCATCAGCAAATCCCCCACAGTTATTACCTTTTGTATCCCTTGACCCTCTTTGTTAGATTGTAAGCTCTAACGAGCAGAGCCTTCTGATTCCGACTGTATTAAAGTGTATTGTAGTTGTACTGTCAACCCTGAAGTTGTAAAGCGCTAAATAAATGGTTGGCGCTATATAAATCCTGTATAATAAATAATAATAACTACAAATATTCCGGCCAACCCTCCAGACCCTGCTGAACATAACGGGGCAGGATGTCCCATGTTGCTGGTGTAGTGGTCCGTACACCATACACTGCATTATACACACCAGGAGCGAGCATTCATCCATCATAACGCTTGTAATGGCAATCACTCAGGTCAGTTGCTTGCATTAGCAATCACTCAGGTCAGTGAAGCATGTGACTGCGCTGGACAATGCTAACAATGAGCATTTCAATTTTCTGGGGCACCTTACTGGAAGAAGTCTCAAATGCACTTCTCATTTGTCAGCATGGTCATGTGGCTGTGCTGGCCAATGAGGCTTTCCATTGTGAGCATTATGATGGATACTAACTCTGGTTTGTATATTGCGGTATATGGTGCTACACAGGCAACAAGGGGTGTCATGGACGCTATTTACAGCAGGGTTGGAGGGGTGGACAGGATATTTGGAGTTATTTTTCATGAAAGGGTGAAATTATATATAATATTAGGTACAATTATATATAATTATATAAAGGTATTCATACCCCTTGAAATTTTACACATTTTGTTATGTTACAATCAAAAACGTAAATGTATTTTATTGGAATGTTATGTTATAGACCAACACAAAGTGGCACATAATTTGGAAGTGGAAGGAAAATGAATTTCAACATTACTTACCTTTACTCTGATACCCCTAATTAAAATCTAGTGGAACCAATTGCCTTCAGAAGTCACCTAATTATTAAATAGAGTCCACCTGTGTGTAATTTAATCTCAGTATAAATGCATCTGTTCTGTGAAGCCCTCAGGTGGTTTGTTAGAGAACCTTAGTGAACAAACAGCAGCATGAAGGCCAAGGAACACACCAGACAGGTCAGAGATAAAGTTGTGGAGATGTTTAACTCTCCTGGTGGTATTCCCGAGTCTGGCTCGGGGTGGAAATTCAGCACCATTAGCGGTAACCCAGAGCCAGATTCGGGACCGCATCGCTGGATCCAGGATGAGTTTACTTACCTTGACCCCTGGATCCAGCGATGTCCCCCCCCCCCCCGCAGTCCGAGCGAACCGTCCTCCGCTCGATGTATCACATCACCGAGCTCCGTTCCCTGCGAGCGTTTGGAGGAGTGGCAAGAAAAAAAAAGCCATTCTTGAAAGAAAGCCATAAGAAGTCCCATTTGAAGTTTGTGAGAAGCCATGTGGGGGACACAACAAATACGTGGAAGAAGGGGCTCTGGTCAGATGAGACCAAAATGGAACTTTTTGGCCTAAAAGCAAAACGCTATGTGTATCAGAAAACTAGCACCACACATCACCCTAAACACACCACCCCCACCGTGAAACATAGTGGTGGCAGCATCATTTTCTGGGGATGATTTTCTTCAGCAGAGACAGGGAAGCTGGTCAGAGTTGTTAGGAAGATGGCTGGAGCCAAATAAAGGACAATCTTAGAAGAAAAACTTTTAGAGTCTGCAAAAGCCTTGAGACTGGGGTGGAGGTTCACCTTCCAGCAGGACAACGACCCGAAACATACAGCCAGAGCTACAATGGAATGGTTTAGATCAAAGCATATTCATGTGTTAGAATGGCCCAGTCAAAGTCCAGACCTAAATCCAATTGAGAATCTGTGGCAAGACTTGAAAATTGGTGTTCACAGGCGCTCTCCATCCAATCTGACAGAACTTGAGATATTTTACAAAGAAGAAGAATGGGCAGAAATGTCCTCTCTCTAGATGTGCAAATCTGATAGAGACATCCCCAAAAAGACTTGCAGCTGTAATTGCAGAGAAAGAAGGTTCTACAAAGTATTGACTCCAGGGGGGCGCCATACAAATGTACCCCCCATACTTTTCACATATTTATTTGTAAAAAAAACTGAAAACCATTTATCATTTTCCTTCCACTTCACAATTATGTGCCACTTTGTGTTGGTCTATCACATAAAATCCCAATAAAATATGTTTTCTTTTGTAACATGACAAAGTGTGGAAAATTTCAAGGGGTATGAATACTTTTTCAAGGCATTTTCCCAAGGTATAGCTAGAACCTTCAGGGTCCTCCCCTGACCCCTGACCACTTCGCACTGATCCCAGGCTCTTTGCTGCCATTGTGGGACCCTTTATTACGGTCCCGCAGTGGACCACCTTCCTGCCGCCTTGGGGTCCCCTCACAGTGGCGGAATGCTAGAGCCCAGTCTCAAGTGTGACCTTTGCAACCCTGGTAGTTCTGCCACTGGACTCAGCAGTTTTTAAAAAAAAAATTGTTTTATTTTTTATTATTTTGTTACCATCTTATTTTTTATTTTATTTTTTTACAGTTTTATTTTTTATTACTATTTTTACATATGTTTGAGGACCCCCATTGGGGGGGGGGGGGGGGCTTTGGTGAAATATCAAGGGTCTAAACAGACTCCTGATGTCTCACTTTTGAGATAGAGAAAGGGACTGAGGACAGATTCACCCGTCCCTTTCTCTGCAGCCTCAGCTGCACAGAATGGGTGAAGAGGAATAGCTCTGTACAGAACTTCCCATTCATTCATAAACTGAAGCACAGTATACATAGTTTCCTATGCCTCATCTGTAAATGAAGTAAGAAAAAAAAAAAGTCAGTGAGAGTCAGAGTCAGTGATCAGTATCGTGATTGGCATTCATTAAGTCAAGGAAGGGGCCGGTAAATTACACATTTACTGGTCCCTTCCCTGATTTCCATTCTGACAGATCTCTAGCAGTAGCTGGCAGTAGGGGGAAACCCATCAGTGCTGTGGGAGGGGAGGTTGAGGCAGGGCTATGGAAGCACACAGGGGCCTGGGGGAACAGGAAAGGATAGGGAGGCGGCAGGAGTGGTATGTAGAGTAACCAATGCCCTCCATTTCTCTTCTGCAGCCGCTTAAAGTCTGGGAAGGGAGATTCCCTCTGATGCCTTTCAACCACCCATTACCACCCATTCATATATACAAAAATATATCTCTCCACAGTCCCTTCTACTCCTTTTAACTCATCTGAATCTACTGTTACATAACATCTTAAATCAAAGAATTAAGCAATCATATTCAAACTCTTGTTAAGTTGGAGTCAGTACACACCTGTCATCATTTAACGTGCCTCTGATTAAGCCCCAAATAAAGTTCAGCTGTTCTAGTAGGTCTTTCCTGACCTTTTTGTTAAGCCTCGTACACACGAACAATCAGAAAATCGTAGGAAAAATACTGATTTCGGAGCGATCGTATGATAATCTGATTGCTTATGAGAGCAGTTCAGGACAGTTCATCTGATATTATTTGATCGGACATGCCTGAACATTTTTTTTCGTACGATTTTCATTTAATCAGTACAGTTGTCATTTGAAAAATGCAATACAAATTTCACTTTTCCTCAGTTTAGGCCGATATGTATTCTTCTACATATTTTTGGTAAAAAAAAAAAAAATCACAATAAGCGTATATTGATTGGTTTACGCAAAAGTTATAGTGTCTACAAAATAGGGAATAGATTTATGGCATCTTCAATATTATTATTTTTTTGCTACTAGTAACGGCGGCGATCTGCGTTTTTTATCAGGACTGCGATATTGCGGCAGACAAATTGGACACTTTTGACATATTTTTGGGACTGTTGACATCTATACAGCGATCAGTGCCATACAAATTGCACTGATTACTGTATAAATGTCACTGGCGGGGAAGGGGTTAACACTAGGGGGCAATCAAGGGGTTAACGGTGTTCCCTCAGTGTGTTCTAACTGTAGGGGGATGGGACTGTCTAGGAGGAGAGAGAGATCGGTGTTTATACTTAGTATGAACACACGATCTGTCTTTACTCCCCTGAAAGAAGTTTACACACACATATCCCGGTACTCGCTTCAGCTACGGACACATGCTGTGGCCAAAAAGGCGAAGTGGCCAAAAGGTGAAGTGACGTAAGGTAACATAGTTTTGCCCAGCCGTGCCATTCTGCCGTAGTAAAACTGCGGCAGCTGAGCGGCAATCAGTTAAAGTGGTTGTACTTAGTATGAACACACGATCTGTCTTTACTCCCCTGAAAGAAGTTTACACACACAGATCCCGGTCCTCACATCGGCTACGGACACATGCTGTGGCCAAAAAGGTGAAGTGGCCAAAAGGTGAAGTGACGTAAGGTAACATAGTTTCGCCCAGCCGTGGCATTCTGCCACAGTAAAACTGCAGCAGCTGGGCGGCAATCGGTTAAAGTGGTTGTAGTCCCTCACATATACCCAGTGAAGTGTCTGACCTCAGATGATACACAGAGATGAAATAAATCTCCCTACATAAGTTGTATCTGTCTATCTACAGCCGTCTTTCCTCTATATCCATTCAAAGTGCAGAATTTACACAAAACCTCTCAGCTCTGAAAAGCAGGGGGTGGAGAGCTGAAGTTATGTACTTCAGTAAGGAGAGCTCTGAGAGCTGATTGGAGGGAAGGGCCACACCCCCTTCACACAGCGCACAGGAACAGAGATAATGCTGTCAATCTACTGGAGGTCCCTCCCCGTCACCATTTTTCCCTTGGTGTCAGGAAAACTTGTAAGAAATATTTAACCGCTTGCCGACCGGCTCCTGTACTTATACGTCAGCAGAATGGCACGGCTGGGCAAAGTAACATACCCGTACGTTACTTTGAATTTCCCGCCCTGCCGCGAGCTCCGTCACCGTGCCCGCGGGACCCGCGGACTCGATGAAGAGCTGAAGAATGGGGAGATGCCGATGTAAACAGAGCATCTCCCCGTACTGCCTAGTGACAGGACACCAATCGTCTGGTCCCTGTCATCGGGAGCAGTGATCAGTGTCATGTCACGGATAGCCCATCCTCCCCACAGTTAGAATCACTCCCCAGGAAACACTTAACCCCTCCCCCACCCCCTAGTGGTTAACCCCTTCACTGCCAGGGACATTTTTACAGAAATCAATGCAATTGTATAGCACTGATCGCTGTATTAATGCCAATGATCCCAAAAATCTGTCAAAATTGTCCGATGTGTCCACCATAATGACGCAGTCATGATAAAAATCGCGGATCGCCGCCATTACTAGTAATAAAAAAAAAATATTAATAAAAATGCCATAAATCTATCCCCTATTTTGTAGACACTATAGCCTTTGCGCAAACCAACCAACAAACGCTTATTGAGATTTTTTTTACCAAAATATGTCAAGGGATATGTATCGGCCTAAACTGAGGAAAATATATTATATATATTTTTTGGGGATGTTTAATATATCAAAAAGTAAAAAATAATATCAAAATGTAAAAAATAATGAGTTTTTTTTTTTAAATTGTTTTGCTTATAGTGCAAAAAATAAAAACTGCAGAGGTGATCAATTACCACCAAAAGAAAGCTCTATTTGTGGGGAAAAAAGGACCTCAATTTTGTTTGGGAGCCATGTCGCCCGACCTGACAATTGTCAGTCAAAGCGACGGAGTGCCGCAAAACGCAAAAAGCGCTCTGGTCTTCGGCCAGCAAAATGGTCCGGGGCTTAAGTGGTTAATGCTGATAGCAGATGGGTGGAGGCAGCAGAGGGAAATGACACTTGGTGCTCTGGCTTGAGACAAGCACACACTATAGAGGGATATGCTTTGTTCAAATTTCATGTCTGAGGTTTACAACCATTTTTATGCCCACACACTGTACATATGCGTCAAGGTTTCTGAACAATATATAATCTTGCTCAACAAATCAAAAACAATAGCAGCAGTAATAACGTTATAAGGATAAACAACTTAGCAACCACACTCTACTAATTTGGATCTAATGGTGTGTCACTCAACTGATAACGATGAATATGCAACCAAATAATATCAACAATTACGTGGGTGGAAAATACATAGAAGTCTTAACATTGCAATTATTCAAAACAAAATAAACATTCTGTTGACTATATAATGTGAGGATGCTAAAACAATAAAAGTGTACAGTGATACCTCAGTTTGCAAGTAACGTGGTATACAAGCGTTTCGCAAGACAAGATATATATATATATTTTTTTAAAATTCTGACTTGATTTGTGAGTGCTGTCTTGCAAGACGAGCAGGACTCAAGCCAGTGGTGTATTTTCTACCTTATGTGGCCAGAGGTCCGGGGGCACTGGAGAACGCGGAGACACTCCCAGCTGGGTGGGTGGAGCGGTCGCAACGTGCGTTGGAGCACCCGAGAGTGTCCACAGTTTGCAAGTGTCTCCGAGCGTCTCACCAGCGCCCATGCACCTCTGGCCACATACAATGCTGCAAACACCAACAGTAGTTGTGAAACTAACCATTTAATGCCGCATACACACGACCGGATTTTTCAACAGCAAAGGTCAGACGGAACAAATCCGTCAGACAATTCGATCGTATGTGGGCTCCATCGGACCTTTGCTGTCCAAAAATCTGACGGACCTTAGATATAGAAAAAAATTTCTGTGCCGGACCCAGTTCCTATCGTTAAATACGTTCGTGTGTATGCTAGTCCAACGAAGAAAATACGACGCTAGGGCAGTTATTGGCTATGAACTTCCTCATTCAAGTCCGGTCGTACGTCATCACGTTCGAATCCGTCGGACTTTGGTGTGATTGTGGGTGGCCAAGTCCATTCATTTGGAAAGTCTGTTGGAACTCCGCCGAAAGTCCGTCGTGGAAGACCGTCAGACCTAGCCCATCAAAAAGTCCGGTCGTGTGTACGCGCCATAAGTTTCCATGGGGAAACTCTCTTTGATATACGAGTGCTTTGGACTACAAGCATGTTTCTGGAGCAAATTATGCTCGTAATCCAAGGTATTACTGTATATAAATCCAAATTCATCAACAGAGAAAAGTTCCTAAATAAGGAAAAGATCTCAAATAAAGAAAAAAGAAAAAATTCATCAATCAAAAAAGTTCATAGAACTGCAAAAAAATATAGTCCTCTTATTACCATGCAGAAAAAAAAAAAAAAATGTGCAAAAAGTGCTTCCATCTTATAGTGCAATAAAATTGTGCAAAAAAAATAGAAAAAAAAATGATATACTCAGTGTCCTCCACTTTCGCAGGGAACCAGGTATTCACCCGGGCAAAGGTATAAAAAAAAAACTTGTGGTAGTATGCAACGATCACATCAAGTCTGATGAAATCGTTTTCAATTATGATTCGCATAGTCAATGTGGGAATGGCTTGTAATGATGACCAACATCGAGCCGCGTAGGGCGGAGCCAGTAAATGGCGTCATTCTGCTCACACATCAGTGGAGGACTCTGGGTGCATGCAACTTTTTTCTCTTTTTTTTTGCACAATATGATTTAGGCAATTTTTGCCCATTTTTTTCTGCATGTTAAAAATAAGAGGACTATATTTTTTGCACTTATATGAACTTTTTTGATTGATGATTTTTTTTCTTTATTTAAGATTTCTTCTTTATTGAGGAACTTTCCTTTATTGATGAATTTGGACTTATATGCATATTTAATGTATTAGCACTCGCACTTTACATGGTCAACATAATATTTATTTTGTTTTAAATAATTGCAATGTGGTGTGAATGTGAATGTGATGCAATATGAACACATATTTATTTTACACTTTATTTGATGCCATTGAAAAAAAAAAACGAAAAAAAAAAAACCCCACATGCTGTCTTTGCTCACCCGCTTCTGAAAATGCTAGTTGACTAGTTGACTTATCCCAACCATGACACTACCTGCCTGGAGTTTGCATGTTCTCCCTGTGCCTGCGTGGGTTTCCTCCGGGTACTCCGGTTTCCTCCCACACTCCAAAAGACATGCAGGTAGGTTAATTGGCTTCTGTCCCAAATTGGCCCCTAGTATATGAATGGGGACCTTAGATTGTGGACTCCTTGAGGGTAGGGACCGATGTGAGTGTGCAATGTACAGGGATAGGGACAATTGTAGACACTCACTTAGGTTGAACTGGATGGACTGGTGTCTTTATTCAACCTTACTAACTGTGTAACTATGTAACTAGTTAGCCTAGTAATTTTAGTACTTTATGATTTATCAACCTGGAAAAAAAGTACCTCCCAATGACGACAGACATCAAAACACGTAGGGCGGAGCCAGTGAGTGACTTCATCCTGCTCACACATCAGTGGAGGGCACTGGGTGCATACCTTTCTTTCTCTTTTTTTGCACAATGTTATTTCACTATATGACGGAAGTACTTTTTTTTTTTCTCCAAAATAATAATAAGAATAAGAATTGTTGATATTATTGAGTGAAATATTCATCTTCATCAGTAGTGTGACATACCATTAGATCCAAAATAAGTAGAATGTGGTGGCTGAGCTGTTTATCAAGGTTTCTGTGCTGTGAGCACGCTGACTGCATGATCCCAGCACAGTGATCAGGTTGTCATAGACAGCTCTAAGTGTCTGGTCATGATCAGGAGCTTATTATTATTATTATTATTATCGATTTATATAGTGCCAACAGTTTACGCAGTGCTTTACAATGTAAAGGGGGGACAACACAATTACAGTACAATACAAAAGGTACAGGAGGGCACGGCTCGTAGAGCTTACATTCTAAAGGGAGGGGGTGGTGGTACAAAAGGTAATAGCTGCAGAGAATGATTTGATGGGGGTGGCTCGGGGACAGTTAGGTGGGTGTGGGATAGGCTTCCCTGAATAAATGAGTTTTCATTTCATTATGGGATGGACTCCCATTCATGTGACTAATGTGACAGCCAATCACAGTGGACACATGATAAAGAATTCTGTACTGCCCTCTGGGCATAAACATCCATTTAAAGGGAAGCCTAGGCTAGGCGGGAAGGGTTTAAGTGAGCACCTTTGGTGCAGCGATAGGGACAAACCACTGCCGCCAATGGAGGAGACAGGGAAGGTTCAGGGGCATCATCAGACTGACCAAAATATCATTGGAATGCACAGTATGTATTTTTTTTTTGCATGGGGAAGGGTTGAGGTGTCATGGTTATGCAGTGATCTTCCTGTGTTTGCTTACCTCCCCTCATGTGTTCAGACTAAGAGGCCAGCCACTTCCACCTGGTGGTTTTTATTACCTCTCCTTTAAGCATGGCTCCACCCAAGGCCCTATCAGGGAACCCTATATTAACCTGTGCACTGCAAGCCATCAGGGCTGATCAACCATTGTGTATCCATTGTGTATTTGGCTTCCTGGTTAATGCTTGCCGTGTGCTCTTCGTTTGTCTCTGTTACCGACCTTAGCGTGTTCTTAACGATTCCTGTCTGCTTGTGACCTTGACCTTTTGGCATGTCCCTGACCATCCCTGTCTGCCTGTGACCCTGAACCTTTGGCGTGTACTCTGTTGTTCCTGTCTGCTAGTTGCCCTGACCTCTGCCTCATCCCCTTACTATTCTTGTTGTTCCAGCCTGCTGCTTCCTTCTCCTGTAGTCTACTGTGAGTGTGAGCTGTGAGACCCTAGGGGCCGCGGCCTGGAGCCAGACTGCAGCCAAGTCCATCCTCACCACTGGAGGCTCTGGTGAACACCTGCTGGCTCTTAGCCCCTGTACACATGGTCGGAGATTTCGACAACAAAATCCGTCGGATTTTGTCCGTCGGATCTTGTCCGAAGCTGTTGCATACACACGGTCGGACTAAGTTGTCGAAAAATCCGATCATTCAGAACGTGATGACGTAATTTCGTTACGATGGGACTACATTCAGGCTAGTAGCCAATAGCTTTGATGTAGAAATTTGATCTGAGCATGCGTGGCACTTGGTCCGATCAAAATTCTCTACACATGATCGGAGTATGTCCTATCGGACCAGTTGGTCGGGAAATATTTCCAACATGTTTTGGGTCCTACGGATATTCATAATTGAAAATAACAAAATAACAAGATATAACAAAATTGGGTCCTACGGATATTCAGACGGAATCAGTCCAATGCATACCACACACAGTCGGATTATCCGACGACACGGTCCGATAGGACACATTCCGACAGATTCTCTGACCGTGTGTACAAGGGCTAAGACTCTGCGCCCTGGGGAATCTATGCTCTAGCTCCTACTGAGATTTGTGTTAGTGATCCAGTACATCTGTGTCCTGAATCTCCCTGGGTACAATCCGCAGCAGTCAGTCCTAAGGTCCACTACCTAGCGGTGCACTTCCGACTCCTATGGAGTGCATCTGTCACCTTGTCTCAGGTGACCTGACATGAGGAAAGAATGGGTGGAGTCCTTTCAACCACTTCTTTATCTAGAGATGCCATTTAAAAAAAACAAAATAAAAAAGAACAACATTCTGAAAATGCTAGTTGACTAGTTGGCCTAGTAGTTTTAGTACTTTATAATTTATCAACCTGAAACAAATGTACCTATATGGAAAATCAGAGAAAAGTTAGATGTCCTTATCTTATTGGTTGGTGACTCAGGAGGGTTAGCCTAATAACCTAGTCAGCCAAGTAGCACATTCAGAAAAAGAGTTCATCCATGGTAGCTTGCATGTTTGTTTCAATGTCAGGTTCCCAGTAGAGTTGCAATATTTTTCTTCCTGTCGATGATCAAAGTAGCTCAGCATTGGAGATAGCCATTTAATTCCCTCATCCATTTGCCATGATGGATCGGCATGTTTCAGATGTATGTGAGCCCATGCCTGGTTTATGATGGACTTACAGGTTTTTTACAGTCTTGATCATTAGTGCAGTAGACTCTGCTTTCCTTTCATGAACCACTTTATGTATTTGTGTAAGGCTTCTAGCGACCAACTCATGGATTATAAAACAAACAGCTCCCTTCCAGTGACTTGAAAGCCCTATGATCTGCAGGTTTCCCAAGATTTGCAAGTCAATATCCTTTGCAAGTCCTTTACAGCCAAGTCGGGTATTTTGTCCTTTCTTCACCTGTGAGGTTTTGTTCGCTTTAAAGGTTTGCCTAATAATCGTGAGGTTCCTAGCCTTCATGTGATCAGTATGCTGTGTAATAAAAAGAAAATCTTCTGCCTTCCCAGCCATTCTTGAATTGAACTGTATGTCTCTAAGATGCTTTTAAATTTATAAAACACTGGAATATAAATTATTAAAGAGAGATTCCGGCCATGAAATGACACGTCAATCACAAATAACAAAGTCATTAATACTTCTGAAGATTGACAATGTCTTCTATATTGCTGTAACGTTGATGGAGATTAGAATATGCCAAGCTTGATAATGGTCTGCTTGTGCTCGGTAGAGCAAATTTGCATTTGCTTTAAATAGGACGCGTAGTGCATGATCAGCCAAAAAGGTCTATCAATCACATTTCATTGAAAGCCTACACCAAAGACTTAGAGCTTATCTTTGATTAATTTTTTGCTACCAAGTGCTGACTAACTCACCCCCTGATGTTTTGTAGACCTCTAATGTATCTGTATATTGTCAAAAGGCAGAGACACGGATGTACTGTCAAACAAATGCTGTTCAGCTCACCAGTGAAACCTTTTAACAATAACATCATAGATACAGTGTTATCCTTGGGTACAAGCACTCAAAAATGGCATATCTTCATGGTGGCATTAGTCAAGCTCTGAGAATATATGTTACCTACATATTTAACCTTAACATTCCCATTCATGCTGTCCCCTTATCTAACCCTTTAACACTTAACCCTTAATCCATGTCTTAGAACAGTAGTCTCCAAACTACGGCCCTTTGCTTGTTTTTATTGAGCCTTTGGGGCACTATTCATCCACTGATACAAACAATGGGGGATATTCCATCTCACCCCAATGACACCAGTGAAGGAGCACTATTCCTTCCAATGACTCCAATGATGGGGCACAATTCCTCCCAATGACACCAAGGATGGGCACTCTTCCTTCCGTTGACACCAAAGATGGGGCATTGTTTTTTCCTCGCTGACATTGGGACCTTTTCTACTCCCAGTGACCACAGTCTCCCCCCCTAAAGTCTGAAGGACATTAAACTGGCACCCTTCTTAAAAAATTTGGTGACCCCTGTCTTAGAATATGACGACATTATGATACTTTGACATGGTTGGGCCGTATTTCTTGAAAGCCCACCCCTCAACCCTTTGTTGCACTCTCTTGCCACTCCATATGAGCCTTTGCAAAATATCTGGTGTTGTTGGGTATGGAGCAGCATGTGACCTTTCCAAAGATGCAGAATTTGGGCTTGATCAGTCAATCGCTGAGTCTGGGCACCAACTAGAGGACTTATTGCCCAGATGAGTTTATTTTATAGTTGTATGCTGTAATCAGGATTCAGGACCCAATGTGTTTTAAAGAGTTAGGAAGTTAGCCCTTGTACACACGGTTGGAGATTCCGACAACCAAATCCGTTGGATTTTGTCCGTCGGATTTTGTCCGACGGATCTTGTCTGAAACTGTTGCATACACACAGTCGGACAAAGTTGTCGGAAAATCCGATCTTTCAGAACGTGATGAGGTAATTTCGTTACGATGGGACTACGTTCAGGCTAGTAGCCAATAGCTTTGATGTAGGAATTTGATCTGAGCATGCGTGGCACTTTGTCCGATCGGAATTCTCTACACATGATCGGAGTATGTCCGATCGGAGCATTTTGTCGAAAAATATTTCCGGCAAGTTGGAAAAGTTGGTCCGACGGATATTCCGACAGAAACAGCCTGATGCAGACCACACACAGTTGGAATATCAGACAAAATGCTCCGATCGGACACATTCTGTCGGAATCTCCGATCGTGTGTACAAGGGCTAACTCTTTAATAAGAGTTTTTTAGGGAAAAGCAGAACAAATCCAGCTAAAATCTCCTTGAAAAATCACATGAATAAAATCACGTTTTCAAAGGCAAAGCAGAGAGCTTTTCACACTCACTCACTTATTCATAGTTGACCCGTAAATCATAAGTGCTGAGTGATCATGAAACACGTTCATTGTTTTTCTACTATTGCTCTCTGCTTTGCCTGTGGATATGTGATTTTATTCATGCGTCTTTCAATAAAGGAGATTTTGGCTGTGCGGCTTTTATTTGTTCTACTTTTAAGAAGACAGCAATGAGCTGCGTTGGCACCCATATGTGTGGTAGTGGAGAGGGATCAGCAGGCTGACCTGGATCAGTACTTATCTTTCTTTAGCCCTTTATCAGGGCTTAGAAATGCAGAAGGAAATAGGGTGTAGACCATGGGCACTCAACCCGTGGCCATCCAGCTGTTGCAAAGCTACATGTCCCATGAGGCATTGCAAGGATGACAGTTACAAGTATGACTCCCAAAGGCAGAGGACTTGTAGTTCTGCAACAGCTGGAGGGCCACAGGTTGAGAACCCATGCTATAGATGAAGGCTGATCTCTGGAAAAGACTGTGCTTCCAGTCTTTAGTTTGGCTTTCTAAAGATTGCAATGCTAAACTAGAGACTGGAAGAAGAGTCATTCTCAGGGATCAGATGCTCTCTAAGGAACCCATAAGCCATCATTTGGGTCCTACTCTTTACTGAATGCAGTAATAAATATCAATGAGCTGGACAAAATGTATGCCCCCTCTTTCTACTCATTGTATTATATTACCCCAGGGACAGTGGTGGCTGGTGCTCAGTTTTTTTGGCAGGGAGGGGAGTGACGCGCAGGCCCTCCCAGCCAGCCAAGCATCCCCCAGTTGCTTGATCAATCGCCCATCGCCTGCCAGGCCCCCTGCCAGCCCCAAACTTACCCCATCTAGGTGGCAGTCCCCCCGTGTCTCCTCTGTAGTCCCGGTGGTTGCTTCTCCTTCTGGCCAATCAGGAGTTAGGACTCGTGGGCCAATCAGGTCTTAGGACTCCCGGCCAATCGGGTCTTAGGACCAGCTTCCTGATTGGGCAGGAGGAGAAACAGTAAGACATCAGCAAATAGTATTTTGCTAACAACACACAACTGGGTGGGCTCTGCGCTCCAAGCCCACCCCTTTTGAAGCCAATTAGGGCCTCTGGCTCTAATCAAGTGCTTCTAAAAAAGTAAAAAAAAATTGGTATCCATGCGTCTGGTGCCCTGCATGTAGATTAGGGGCTTGTCGTATGGATTAGGGGGGCAGCTCCCCAATACCCCTGATGGATGATGATTTAGGACTTATTAGAACAAGAAAGCCAGTGCTCCTCAACCTTAGGTCTACATCAGAATATGAGAATGACACAATCAACCCTGAGAATAAACATCAAAACCATCTGACACAGAACTTATATAGAGTTTGGACTTCCACCAATGGATGAATGAAACAGCAGGGGAGCATGATAAAGGTGGGTATAGGTTGACCAAGGGGTGAGCTTTCAAGAAGATTAGTTTCTAACACTTAATTTTACCTTAAGTCAGTGGGCTGGTGAAGAGTCAGTCGGGAGGACTGGTGTGAGAGTTAGCTTGGAAGGCTAGCGAAAGGGGCAGCTGCAGCCAGGTAGGTTGGCAGTGCCTGAAGGGGTGCCGCTGGGATCAGTGGCCACAGAGAAGAAATTACAAGCTGTTTCACTACATATTTTGCTACACAACAATGGGCTACAAGTCCCTGCCTGTAAAGGGCTATTGCTAAAATCTGACTGGGAGCCTGTCAGATTATTCTATAGCGATTCAGCTGAAGGATGTGTGTGTAGGAGGAAAGTGAAGGAGGCTGTATATAGACTTTATATAGGAAGATATCCCTGAAATTTGGCAGAAAGTTTTGCTGAAGTCAAGTGGGCATCCCATAACCTCTCTTCCCTATCCAAGTTATTAACCCTCAATAAATAAAAACAAGTCATGAACTGTCCTCTGTCTCTGGGTGCTTGTGAAAATTTGGTGTGCCTGGCTGTGCAGGAGTGGGGTGTCCAAGTTCATCAGCAGTCCCTACAGGGGTGTGCTACACTAATATATGTGTGCACCATGTTAATATTGGTAAGGGAAATTATGTAAATAACAAATACCTAAGGGAATTATACCCAGTATGGAAATGGTGAAAAATCCCAAATAGGTGGTTTTAAAGGAAAGGAGCAAAGCTCAAATGTACTATGAGTCCAGGGGTCTGTGTCGCTACACACGATCAAACAATCCGGTGGAAAAGTCCGGCGGACTCAAGCCTGCCCGTGTGTAGGCTCCGGCGGACTTTTTTTAACCAAAAGTCCGGCGGACTAAGATTGGATAAGGGTCTGATATGGACCTGGGGGGGACCCCCACGCCATTTTTTCGGCGTAGGGATTCTCCTTTAAGTCCATACCAGGTGACGGCGACAGCGACACCTCCTTCGCTGGTTCCGGCTACCTGGAGCCGCGCTCAAAATGAACAGACTTTCCTCCGTGTGTGTGGGCGAGTCCATTAATTTCAAAAGTACGGCGGATAGTCCGGCGGACTAACTAGTCCGAACGCAAAAGTGCCGTGTGTGGGCAGGTAGCTCGTTCGGAAAGTCCGGCGGACAGTCCGGCGGTTTGTCCGCCAGACTAAGTCCACTGGATAGTCTGATACGTGTGTACGCGGCATTAAAGGTCATAAATCTATAGGGCTTCTGCTTGAAGAATTTTCTTGTCAAAATCATCTCCTCGGGGGCGGGGATTAACTCTATTCAGGTTTGCGAGTAGTAAGCTTTGTGCTTTGTAAGCTGGGCAAAAGTATCTAGTGACTGGACTTCTAAGATTGTCATCAAAGATATCAAATATGGATTCCTAGATTCTCTGCCAGAATCTACGCTTAGTTTCTTGCCATATAAAATGCGTTGTATTTCAATTTTAAGAGGTATACCACCCAGGAGTCTGGCAAATGACAAAATGCTGAGCTTTCATTCTTTTTAATGAGAATAGCTTGAGCATTATTTGAAAAATTATACTATTGCTATTTATTGTAACATAAGAGGAATGTATTCATGCAGATTCGTAACATTATTGAGAGGTCCATTTTAATACTCTCCTTTTAATGTTGTCCATGGTGAGTTTTGAATTAACATTTTGTACAGATGTCACATATTTATTTTTTCTATCTGTGTTAAAATAGAAAAAAAGCAAATATATATAATAAAAATGTTTTGGCAAGAACACCTCAGCGTGACTCAATGTTCCTCATCACCGTTTTTGTCCTTTGACTGTAAAGTCACTTTCAGAGAATCGAAAGTTGTTCTAGCTGCCTGGGCTTAATTTTCAGCCTTTTTTTCTAAAGTAAAAAGGGAGCATAATTCAGTGTTTGCCCTCCACAGAGACTGTCATTATGCCATTAACATAGAGTAGAACCTTGGCTTGGGTGCCCGTGGCTGACGAAGCGTACATTCATAAGTGCAAATGGGATTTCGTCCATTGTTTAAATGCAAAATAAATAAGATGCTACGGTTCAAGCATTCTTTAACGGGATAAACACAGCAGTTTAATTTGGGAGGTTTGCCATGTTTTTGGTAAATGTAAATTAAGCAACCCACTTTGGCTCCTCTATAATTTACATCTTTGTTTCAAATAATCATGATTAATTTACAGATTTCTCTTCAATTTGCTTTTTCTTCCAGCAGTAAATGTTATTTATTAATCGGGAAATGGTTTTATGATGAAACAGATGAGACGCACTAAGCTGAGAGATAAGTGTTTTGGGTCCAAGGGGAGGTCTTCCAACATTATTGGAGAGAATCGGTCAAGATGTAGCGTTCCAAAGAAAACAGAGAGAGTAATGAATTTCAGGACAGAAACCAAACAAAATGTGCATTATGGTACTTCAATAATTCAATCAGTCAATTATGTGTTACTTAATTTTAGGTCTGCATTCAGTTTAAGCCTGCTGATGGCACAAACCCACAAGATGAAGTGCACACATGTTTGTTTAATTAGTTCAAGGTCTGACCAACTACAGTTCCACAATAGGCTTCAAGTGCTGCAATATTATCTTTTTTTTATATTGACTAAGCCCTTGTACACACGGTCAGAGATTCCGACAACCAAATCCGTCAGAGTAATTCCAACGGATTAATTCCGGAAGAGGTCCGGAAGTGATGTTGCATACACACGGTCGGACTAAGTTGTCTGAAAATCCGATCGTACATAATGTGATGACGTTATTTCATTAGGATGGGACTACGTTCAGGCTAGTAGCCAATAGCTTTGGTCTAGGAATTTGATCTGAGCATGCGTGGCACTTTGTCCATCGGAGTAGGCTACACATTATGTCCGATAGGAGCATTTTGTCGGAAAATTTTACCGGTAAGTTGGAAAACTTGGTCCGTCGGATATTCAGACGGAAACATTCCAATGCAGACCACACACAGTCGGAATATCTGACAAAACGGTCCGATAGGAAACATTCCGTCGGAATCTCCGACCGTGTGTACAAGGGCTTAGCCCCCTAGATATAATTCTTTATGATTATTTGCATATTCGTTTTTGTTCTCTGAAGTGTTTTGACTTGATTCGAGCTATCCATGGCTGAGAAGACGTATTAGTGAAGCCATTATACCATCCTTTCTAATCTAAACAGTGATATGAACAGTATGGTCATTTTGACCTGATATAAACAATTTGGAGCCCACTCTAACCCCCTGTACACACGATCGCACATTCCGACAACAAAATCCATCAGATTTTTTCCGACGGATGTTGGCTCAAACTTGTCTTGCATACACACGGTCGCACAAAGTTGTTGGAATTTCCGAACGTCAAGAACGCAGTGACGTACCACACGCATAACGCGACTATAAAAGGAAGTTCAGTACCACATGCGCCACCCTTTGGGCTCCTTCTGCTAATCTCATGTTTATCTTGTGTTAGTAGAAGTTTGGTTAGAGACGATTCGCGCTTTTCAGACTTGTGCTTCAGATCATTACTGCTCTTCAGTTTGTGCTTGTGGGTTCGTATCTGGTTTTCAGTGTGTGTAGTCAGTTCGCATTTGTTTGTCAGTGCGTGCTTTTTATAGTACCGTATTTGATTATCAGTGCATTATTGTCCACTTGTTTCTGATTTTCAGCTCGTTCTTTCAGGCCTTGCTGTTTTTCAGTGCTTTCTGTTAGTTCGTTCTAACCAGCCGACCTTTTGAAGCCATGTTGCAGGTACGTACTTGTCATAGAGTTCATGCTGTGCAGGGGCTTGGTGTTGGACTTCTAGTTTTGACACAAGCCCAGTCCGTGAACAGGGTGAGGAATAGTTCATGGAGCAAGAATTGGTTGCTCCAACATGACCAATTCTCACATATGTCTTTGCTTTGTGAGATCCAGGAGAATAATCATGATGATTTCAGGAATTATCTCAGGATGACGGACCCCGTTTTTCACCGTCTTCTGGATTTTCTGTCCCCTTATATCATCAGGCCGGATACCTGCATGCAGCAAGCCATCACACCGGAGCAGAGGCTAGTCGCCATGTCGTGGTACTTGGCGACTTGGAGAAGCCTGCAGGACCTCAAGTTCTCGACAGGCATCTCCCCCCAGGCTCTGGGAATCATTATCCCAGAGACCTGTTCTGCCATTATTCAGGTCCTGCAGAAGGACTATATTAAGGTAAATTTGATCCTTTAACATCACATTCTCTGTATTTAATGTTTGCCAATGTATTGTATTTCTTTCATCATTCCATAATTATCATGATTGTAATATGCTGTAATATGCTGTGCCCCTTTGTCCTCATGCATGCTGGAAGCTTTTAACATTCCTTTTTTGTCCTTCATGCATATTTGCTTTCACTAACCTCCCCAGCGTGCTCATCTGGGCCCATATACACCTAGCCTAGTGACTTAACAATGTATTTTGTCAGCTCCATAGTAGTGCTTACCCTAAACACCACCTAAAATGTGTAACAATTTTATTTGTGTCCTTAAATTCATGCAGAGTGCCAGAGGCTTTTTTTGGGGGGCCCAAACTCATTTGGAACCCTCCATCCCCCCAACCGCTAAGTCAGCTGATTTCTCTATTTGCTGACTTTGGCAACCCATACACACTATACCTACCTCTTTTCTGGTCAGATTTATGGATGAATTCACCAAAGCATGTAGTGCAAGGGCCTGTCTAAATATTTTCAAATGGTACTGTTTAAAGTTTGTTTTTCCTATTATTGTCTTGATAGGTAATAGCAGAATGTAAAAATGTGCTTCCATTTGTTCAGTGTGTATTTACATTTTTTTTTATTATGACACTTCTTACCTGTCCAGTGGGCTGCCAATGGTGTAAGTAAGGAGGGGCTGGCCAAAGTTAATACACATTCTCCCCCCCCCCCCTTACATTTTTGCAATGGGACATCAGCTGGGGTGAGGAATCTGATAAGTGGACCTTATACTTTTGTGATGCATGCAAACTGCAGGACTTTACGTCGGAATTGTCTACACACTATCAGAATTTACGCAAACGGATTTTGTTGTTGGAAAATTATAGATCCAGCTCTCAAACTTTGTGTGTCGGAAATTCTGAGGGAAAAAGTCAGATGAAGCCTACACACGGTCGTAGTGGGAACGTGATCGTGCTGTGCCCCTGCAATATCACTTCTGGCTGGTGGTGACCTTGATTTGAACCACCCAAGGAATTCGTCACGTTTTTTTTCATTCCGGTTTGGGAATGCAATTGCTGTGCGCATGCACGCCCACTGTTTCCTCACACACATTGATGACATCTCCTGCTGATGATGGTATTTGAATGTTATACCACCTGATATTAATTGGCACTGGGGTTAGCATATAAATGGGTGTGCTTGCGTAGTTAGGCCATGCCTCTGATGATATCCTTTTGGATCAAACATGTAGGCTGGCCGATGCAAGCACGCTGTTAGCCGCAGATTTTATTCCACATCATGATGATTGATTCAATTAATACCTGTAAGTGAACTACAATAAATTATTGCTTTTTTACCTTACGAACTTCACTATTGCTGCCCCTTGTTTCCATTTGGTTATATGCTATATTGGTGAACGAATAGATTGGGGTTCCATGGGATGGGAGAGGCTTGGAAGAAGTTCTGGAAGTGGGCATGGGAGAAGGTTCTAGAAAGCAGGAGGCCTTAGGGGGAACAAAGAGAATGATTTGGCTAGCATTTTGAGACAAGACCAGTGATATAGCAGGGGTCAAATTGTGGATGGCTTTGTAAGTTATTAGTATTTTCTTGTTATTAGTATAATTTTGAATTCAATTAATTGGGAAGCCCGTGGAGGGATCGGCAGAGAGGGGTAGCAGACACTAAGCGGTTGGAAAGGTGAATGAGTCTTGCAGCAGCATCCATGATGAACTGAAGTGGGGTTAGCCTATGTGAAGGTAAGCCAATGAGGAGGGAGTTGCAGTAATTAAGGCATAAGATATCCAGGAAGTGAATTAGCAGCTATCTGGTGTCATTGGTTAGGAAGGGGCGTATTGGGAAGATGTTGCGTAAATTGAGGCGGCAAGATTTAGAAAGTGATCAGATGTGGGGGTCGATAGGAGAGTTCAGAGTCCAGGGTTACACCTGGCACCCTGGCATGCGAGGATGGGTTGATAGTGTTTTTTTATTTTTCCTGTATAATTTTTGCACTTTCTTCCATTGCTTGTGTGGGTTTCCTACAACAATATTTGATAGACCAGGCTTCTGCTCATCATCTATTTAAAACCATTTTCCTATAGTAAACAGTACACTCTCTGGTTGACCTTCTTTCTCAAAAGTCTAAAAACTTCTATCAGAAACGATGTCTTTAGACTTTTCCAAATAATAGGTTTCTGACTTAAACATGAAAGTGATGTGCTTTCTTTATCGCACATCAATCCCAATAAAACCTAAAACTTCACTTTTATAATCACTAAGATAAAATGAAATACACATTAAATCACCTACTGTAATAGGAGCAACATTTCCTACAGCCTAGTGTAAAAGGATCAAAGCTAAAGGAGGAAAAAAATAACCATATACTATAGTTATATGGAAAGGCGAGTCCTCTGTAACTTCCGAGCTGGCAACTATCCCCTACAAAAAAGTACAAATCCTCCTCTATGTACAAGTCAATTGCAAAAAAATTCCAGATTGCTACACAGCAGTATATCCAGCTATAAGCTATTGTGTTCCATCACTATGTATACAACCCATACAGTTGATGATATCAGAAGCTGGAAAGATTCCTTCATGTTTTGAACAATTCAACTGGTATCTTCATCAGGGATTATATACCACTATGGTGTGCTGATTTTTGGCCAGAGCATTCACCCACAGGCAACGCATGTGTGATCTTTACTGCAAGTCCACTTCATGGTACATAAGGACAATTGTAATGCTTGACACCATAGATCCGCATCAAAGCTGGAAAGACTGACAAAAATCTAGAGCGTTTGTCGGTGATATTAACTTGCTACCTAAAGGGAGAAGTCCCAGTGTTCCCAAGTCTCACCACACTGCTTTCATAGTAAGGCACGGTGTCTGACATCAGATTCACATTCTTACATTGGTTTGATTCTTTACCTTTATAGTCTTTATATTTTCTCCCCTTAGTTGTGTGAATTTGTTCCAAGGATCTTCAATAGACAAGGCTTCTGCTCTTGATGTAGATAACAACATCTTTCAAAATCCAGGAGCACACTTCTAGTCAACCTTCTTCCCCAAAAGGTCAAAGACTTGCAGCAGAAACAAAGTGTTATGACTTTTGCAAATAGCAAGTTTTGGTCTCTTCAAGCTATTTATGGCTTTAAGATGTAAGGTAGTTTAGCAGTTCTGGGGTCCTGCACGTGTTTCATTATCTGCATAGCATTTGTATGTTCTCACCATGCTTCTGTGAATTTCCTCCAAGGATCTTTTATAGATCAGACTTCCGCTCCTATAGTAAGGAGTTGTCTTTTTTTTAGTCTAAAGCTGTAGTGGAAACACATTTTTTAGACTCTTGCAAATAATGGGTTTTGATCACTGAAGTGTAGTGTTTGGCCTTGGGTCAAGCTAATCATAGCTCAGAAGATATATTACTGAATTTGGTGATACCGTCCTCTCTAGTTCAAACAGTGATACACACAGTTTGGTTGAACATTTTTTCCAAGGTCCTGGGTGTGATTCTTTATACTGTAGGCTTCATATGTTCTTCCCTTGGTTGTGTGAGATTCCAACAAGAATCTTTCACAAACAAGACTTCTGTTCTTGATGTAGATGAAAGTATCTTCCTATAGCAAGTAATACACTCTCTAGTTTCTTCGTCAAAAGTCTAAAAACGTGGAGCAGATGTAGCAGTTTTTAGACTTTTGCAAATAATAGATTTTGGTCTCTGAGGTATGTGGACTTGATTCAAGCTATTCATGGATCAAAAGATGTATTTGTGAATACAGCGATACCGACTAAGTTAGTTTAGCAGTGCTGGGGTCCTGCATGTGTTTCATTATCTGCATAGCATTTGTATGTTCTCACCATGCTTCTGTGAATTTCCTCCAAGGATCTTTTATAGATCAGACTTCCGCTCCTATAGTAAGGAGTTGACTTTTTTTTAGTCTAAAGCTGTAGTGGAAAAAAAATTTTTTAGACTTGCAAATAATGGGTTTTGATCACTGAAGTCTTTGGCCTTGGGTCAAGCTAATCATAGCTCAGAAAATATATTACTGAATTCGGTGATACCGTCCTCTCTAGTTCAAACAGTGACACAAACAGTTTGGTTGAACATTTTTTCCAAAGTCCTGGGTGTGATTCTTTATACTGTAGGCTTCATATTTTCTTCCCTTGGTTGTGTGAGATTCCAACAAGCATCTATCACAAAGAAGACTTCTGTTCTTGATGTAGATGAAAATATCTTCCTATAGCAAGTAATACACTCTCTAGTTTCCCTTCTTCGTCAAAAGTCTAAAAACGTGGAGCAGATGTAGCAGTTTTTAGACTTTTGCAAATAATAGATTTTGGTCTCAGACGTATGTGGACTTGATTCAAGCTATTAATGGCTCAAAAGATGTATTAGTGAATACAGCGATACCATCTTCTCTAATCCAAACAGTAGAATGAACAGTACAGCTGAACTTTTTTTTTCCAGCTACCTTGGCAGTGTCGGGGTCCTGGGTGTGATTCTTTACCTGTATGGTCTTCGTATGTTCTCCTCTTGCTTGTGTCAATTTCTTCAAAGGATCTTTGATAGACCGGATGTCTTCTCTTGATGGAGATACAAACCTCTTCCTAAAGCCAGGAGCACACTTCTAGTAAACCTTCTTCCTCAAAAGTCTAAAGACTTGTAGCAAAAGATAAGTTTTATGACTTTTGCAAATAGCAAGTTTTGGCCCCTTCAAGCTATCCATGACTTTCAAAATGTATTAGTAAATACAATAATACAGTCCTCTCTAATCCAAACAGTGAGATGAATAGTGTGATCAAACATTTTTTTCCAAGTATCTTTACAGTGCTGGAGTTCTGTCTTCTTTTTTGTTATTATTATTATTATTCAGTATTTATATAGCGCCGACAGTTTGCACAGCATCTTACTACATGAGGGCAGACAGTGCAGTTACAATACAATTCAATACAGGAGTATCCAGAGGGCCCTGATCGTTAGAGATTACAATCCAAAAAGGAGGATCAAAAGATACAAAAGGTAATAACTGTGGGGGATGATCTGATGGGGAAAAGTACAGTTGGTTGGCACCCAGGATAGGCTTCTCTGGAGAAAAGGGTTTTCAGATAGATTCCGACAGGGTTGAACAGATTGGGGTAAGGAGTTCCTTAGGATGGGAGAGGCTTGGAGGAAGTTCTGGAAGTGAGCATTGGAGGAGGTTCTAGAGAGCAGGAGGCCTTGGGAGGAATGAAGAGAATGATTTGGTTGGCATTTTGAGACAAGGCTACTGATATAGCTGGGGCCGAATTGTGGATGGCTTTGTAAGTTGTTATTAGTATTTTGAATTCAATTGATTGGGAAGCCAGTGGAGGAATCGGCAGAGAGGGGTAGCAGACATTGAGCGGTTGCAAAGGTGGATGAGTCTTGCAGCAGCATCCATAATGGACTGAAGAGGGGTTAGCCTATGTAAAGGTAAGCCAATGAGAAGGGAGTTGCAGTAATCAAGGCGGGAGCTAGCCAGGAAGTGATTTGACATGTGGCGTCATTGGTTAGGGAGGGGCGTATTTTGAAGATGTTGTGTAAGTTGAGGCGGCAAGATTTGGAAAGTGATTACCGTATTTATCGGCGTATAACACGCGCCGGTGTATAACACGCACCCCAAGTTTAGGAGGGAATTTTAAGGAAAAAAACTTTTAGGAGGGAAGTTTAAAGGAAAAAAAAAAAAAAACTTACATTTATATGCCCATCAGTGTCATCTGCAGCCTTGTCCACCATTGCAGCCTTATGCAGCCTTGTCCACCATTGAAGCCTTATGCAGCCTTGTCCACCAGTGCAGTCTTGTCCCCCATTGCAGTTTTGTCCCCCATTGCAGCCGTGTCCCCCATTGCAGCCGTGTCCCCCATTGCAGCCGTGTCTTTTATTTTTTTTAAATGCCGCCGCCGAGATACAGAGCCGGATGTGTATCTCAGCGGCGTGCGGTGGTTCTCAGCGGGCCTCCGGCCGCCTTCGGCTCTTCTCGGGCCGCCTTCGGCCGTTCTCGGAAGCTTTCGGCCGCCAAGAAGAGCTGAACTAAGGCGGCCGAAAGCTTCCCAGGAAAGGCCGAAGGCGGCCGAAAGTCACCTTGAAGAGCCGAAGGCGGCTGAAAGCCGCCCAGAGGCTCAGAATTTCTGGGGATCGGCGTATAACACACACCCACGATTTTCCCCTGCTTTTAAGGGGAAAAAAGTGTGTGTTATACGCCGATAAATACGGTATATCTGGGGGTCGATAGGAGAGTTCAGAGTCCAGGGTTACACCTGGCACCCTGGCATGCAAGGATGGGTTGAAAGTGTTTTTTTTTTTTCCCTGCATAATTTTTGCACGTTCTTCCGTTGCTTGTGTGGGTTCCCTACAACAATATTTAATAGACCAGGCTTCTGCACATGATCTATTTAAAAACATTTTCCTATAGTAAAAAGTACACTCTCTAGTTGACCTTCTTTCTCAAAAGTCTAAAAACTTCCAGCAGAAACGATGTCTTTAGACTTTTCCAAATAATAGGTTTCTGACTTAAACATGAAAGTGATGTGCTTTCTTCATCGCACATCAATCCCAATAAAACCTAAAACTTCACTTTTATTATCACTAAGATAAAATGAAATACACATCAAATCACCTACTGTAATAGGAGCAACATTTCCTACAGCCTAGTGTAAAAGGATCAAAGCTGAAGGAGGAACAAAAAAAAAAACTATATAATATAGTTATATGGAAAGGCAAGTCCTCTCTACCTTCCTAACTGCCAACTATCTCCTACAAAAAAGTACAAATCCTCCTCTATGCACAAGTCAATTGTAAAAAAAAAAATCCAGATTGCTACACTTGCTAAAATAAAAAAATATAAAAGGGTTGATTTAATAAAATTGAAGAGTGCACAATCTGGTGCAGCTTTGCATAGAAACTAATCAGCTTCCAGTTTTTTTTCTCTCAAAGCTTAATTAAAAAATCTGAAGTCAGAAGCTACCATGTACAGCTGTACCAGATTTTTCACTTTTTCGTTTTAGTAAATCAACCCAATTGTGTTCAACAACCCTTAACTAAACTCACCATGTTTCGCCCAAGGAGGGCTTCATCGGGGGTGTGTTATTGCAAAATTGTGAAAGAAATGTGTCCTATGCAGACCACATATAAAAGCTTCACTCTTGTGCACCAGCACATCTAAATTCTATCTTGCCTCCTGTGTTTTAATTATTTCAAAACATTGTCTGGCTAATTGACATCTGTACAGAATGTCTTTATTTTCTATATACTGTATATGCTTATAGTTCGGACATTAGACCTTTTAGTGACAGGGACCGATGTGAGTGATACAGGTTCCACTATATAGCTTTGTAGAGTAGGTTCATTCTACTTCAAGGCATAACAAAGATCTGAATGCAATGCCTACTAGATCATAAGGAAACCTACATGGACGAAATATTAAGGCTGCCATCACTAACCTTTCCTTAAAATAACAGTTGCCTGGCTATCACGCTGATCTGGTAGTTTTGGATCTTTGCACAGTTCATGGATCATTGGACAGGAGGAACTACAAGTTATCAGGTTTAAAGCCCCACTCCTATCATTAACCAACCATTGATATATACATATATATATATATATATATATATACATACATACATACATACATATATATATATATATATATATATATATATATATATATATATATATATATATATATATATATATATATATATATATATACATATAGATATATATATATAAATCTTAGCCAAATGTTCCTTTACGTAACATTAGCCATGGTCACATGATTATCCTTCTTTTGTCTTCTCTTTACTTCCTGGGCTTCTTATTCAGGCGTCCACATCACTGTTGACTTGATGTGGACTCCTCCTATTGGTGGAGGAAAAGTTTCCAGTTGTCCTCACTCATAAACTTTAGAGGCAGGAGAACTCATTGGAATGGTGAGGAGGAATCGGGTACTTGAGAAGATAATGAGCAGGGAAAAATTGCCTAGTGCCAAGGTCAGGATGTTATCTTTGCTTGTAGAGGACACTGCAGGCTTGATTTACTAACACTGGAGAGTGCAAAATCTGGTGCAGCTGTGTACAGAAACCAATCAACTTCCATTTTTTTTATTTTTTTGTGTCAAAGCTTAATAGAACAAACTGAAGTTAGAAGCTGATAGGCTACCATCACCACCATGCACCAGATTTTGCACGCTTCGGTTTTAGTAAATCAACCCTTGTGACTTTGATCCAATAAACTGCAGGATAGCAAAGGAAGAGTTTTTATTCACCGCCTGTTTCAACCCCATAAATGCCTGATTACCAAACTGCAACCGGGGGTATAATTCCTGTGGCAACTGCAAAGCAAGGCTTTGGGCTGTAGCACGCGTACACCCCTGGTTGCTGCCTCTACAGCTAAAGGGTGAGCAGTTGAGGGGCGGTAAAATGTGGTGTTTTTCTGCCCCCTCCCCCAACCACAAGTATCAATGAGTCCTAAGGTCCTCGCTTAGATGTGCTTTGGAATTTTGGATCCCATGGTAGCTCGTTAACACAACTATGATGTTAAGATGCATTGCTGACACATTTTACATGCATTAAATAATGCTTTCTAGACACCTCCTCTGTATTGGTTTTCCATTGTATGGATTCTTATACTATCTTGTACTGGCTAGGAAGACATTCTGACACATCTCAAACAGGCTGTAAAGGCCATAGGGGCATTTGTGAGGCATTTGTAGTGCATTTAGATTGACATAAGACAAGCAGTTTGGGGAGTTGGTAAAGCCGGTCGAAAGCTACATGTTAGATAAATACTAGTGTGACGCAACACAAAAGAACGCAACATGAAGTGAGGCAAGTGTGGTCATGTGAATAGCACCGTCCACTGCAATGCACATAATTCACACTGGAGATGATTTACTAAAACGGGAGCACTCGGCAAACGAATACAGCTGTGCATGGTAGCCAATCAACTTCTAACTTCAGCTTGTTCAATTAAAGTGGTTCTAAAAGCCGAAAGCTTTTTAACTTCATACATTCTGTGCATCAAAGTAAAAAACTTTCAGGGTGCAGTTCCCCCTCCCCAACTCCCAATACTTACCTGAACCTGATCTCAACCCAGGAATGTGCATAAGAGCAGGGGCTCTCCCAGCTCTCTCCCTCTTCATTGGCTCAGACATAGCAGTAGCTGCCACTGCTGTCAATCACAGCCAGTGATGAGGGAGCAGGGGGCGAGGCTGAGCCGTGGTCTGTGTGTCTTATGAACACACAGAGCTGGCTCAGGAATGAGCATGCATGAGTGCCCCCATAGCAAGCCGCTTGCTATATGGCAACTCAGCAGGAGGGAGGGGCCATGAGTGCCAATGGGGGACCCAAGCAAAGGAGGATCTGACCTGCTCTGTGCAAAACCATTACACAGAGCAGCTAAGTATGACATATTTGTTATTTTATTTTAAGAAAAAAAAAACTTTACATTCAGTTTAACCCCTTCGTGACCATGCTATGATGGCCTCCCATGCTTACGGTGCTTGCTCGCCCCCTGTGGCGCACATCGGGAGTGATCTGCGATTGCTGCGTCCGAAGGATTATGGTAAAGATCCAATAATGGCGGCTCTTTACCATGTAATCAGCTGTGTCCAATTAAAGCTGATCACAATGTATACTGGATTTGCCGGATATCAGCAATCCTCCCCTCACACTGACATTGCGTAAGGAGAGGAGAGCCAAAAACCAGCAAATCCACACAGGGACATCTGCACTGAAAATCAGGGCACTGATCATCAGTGTCCTGATGATCAGTGCAGCCCCAACAGTGCCCACCAGTGCTGCCAATCAGTGTCAATCAGTGCCCATCAGTGATGCCTGTCAGTGCCCCCTATCATTGCTGCCTATCAGTGCAATCAGCATATCAGTACAGCCTCATCAGTGCTGCTTTATCAGTGCCCATGAGTGCTGCCTATCAGTGCCCATCAGTGCATCGTATTAGTGCAGCCTCATGAGTGCCACCTCATAAGTGCTGCCTCATCAGTGCCACTTTATCAGTGCCCATCAGCGCAGTCTCGTCATCAGCGCAGTACGTCTAGGACGTCACTACGTTCCTAATTGTTGGCCAACATTTGTGTGACCATGTGTGTGCAAGACAAGTTTGAGCCAACGCCCCTTGGACAAGATTCCAAGGTTTTGTTGTCAGAAAGTCAGATCGTGTGGACGGGGCATAAGGGTTCACGTCTATTTTATTTCAAAGACATGCACTCAACTTTCCTTCTTTTTCCTCATTTGGATCCAAGGGCAGTCTACAACAGATCCAATAAATGTAAAACACAATAAACATTCTATGATGTAGCAGAGAACTTTGTGCATCTTATGCACACAATGAAAAGAGATTTTTTTTCCCCCCATTTTATTGTGTCAATTTTTAGTTATTTAATTAGGGAAGAACTGTGTTTTTGGAATATAATTTGGATAACTGTGTTGCCTGTTTGTTTTGTCTTTTTTCTTGGCAGCAGTTCTGGATATTATATAACACAAATGGACGAACGGGATAGATATATAAAATAACGGAGATGGGAGCCAATTTTCTTGGTGACAATAGAAGAAAGTAACATATGTCATTAAATATTTATGGCCAGATGGAGAAATATAGCTATTTTACCTTCATACATCTGGTTTTGTTAAAGATTGAAACAACTGACAAGTCTATTCTCACAGAGGACCCATAAACTGTCTTCTTTTGTATAATTCATAGAAATTGTATAAATAAAACCTAAAGAGAAATGATATGTCATACAAAAAAATAACTTTACCTATAGAGGTTAAAAAAATTGGAAAAGAAAAAGAGGATATTGCTTGACAGACGGGATAATCTTTGAAGGAAAAGTATATTTTGCCTTGCAGCTTATTTAACCACTTCCATACCGGCCTATTCTGGCATTCCTCTCCTTCATGTAAAAAACATATTTTTTTGCTAGAAAATTACTCAGAATCTTCAAACATTATTATTATTTTTTTATTTAGCAGTCACCCTAGGGAATAAAACGGGAGTCGTTGCAACTTTTTATCTCGCACAGTATTTGCACAACAATTTTTCAAATTTTTTGTATAATGTGAAAGACGATGTTACGCCGAATAAATAGATGCCCAACATGTCAAGTTTTAAAATTGCACACACTCATGGAATGATGCCAAACTTTGATACTTAAAAAACTCTATAGGTGTCGCTTTACATTTTTTTTACAGGTTACATGTTTAGAGTTACAGATGAGGTCTAGAATGATTGCTCCACTCTAAGCCCTTGTACACACGGTCGGACATTCCGACGGAAAATGTACGATCAGACCGCGTTGTCGGATAATCCGAACCTGTGTGGGCTCCATCGGACTGTTTCCGTCGGAATATCCGACCGACAAAGTTTTAGAGCTGGGCTATAAAATTTTCTGACAACATGATCCGATCGGACTTTGTCCGATCGTTTGTAGAGAATTCCGATCCGACAAAGTGCCACGCATGCTCAGATCAAATTCCTAGACCAAAGCTATTGGCTACTAGCCTGAACGTAGTCCCGTCGTAACGAAATAACGTCACCACATTCCGAACGATTGGCTTTTCCGACAACTTTGTCCGACCGTGTGTATGCAACACCAGTTTCGGACAAAATCAGTCGGACAAAATCCGACTGATTTGGTTGTCAGAATGTCCAACCGTGTGTACAAGGGCTAACGCATGAGGCGACACCTCACATGTGTGGTTTGAACAGCGTTTACATATGTGGATGGGACTTACATGTGCGTTTGCATCGGAGCGTGAGCTACCGGGGACTGGGGTGTTTTGCATTTTTTTTATTTTGCCTTCTTTTTTTTTACACTTTGTTTTACATTTTTTTAAATCACTTATCCCTATGTAATAGGAATCGTTCATGACAGGTTCTCTTTATGGAGAGATGCAGGGTCAATAAGAACTCCCATCTCTCCTCCAGGCTGGAAAGCATGAGATCGGAAAAAAAACTGTTCAACTTAGCTTTTTCCTAATAATCTGCTGCTATTGTATTAGTGTGAGAACCTTCTAGTGATACTAGTGTTGCTGCTAGTGTTGTTGTGATAGAGGCTGCCTGTGTTTTGGGGGGGATTTATTATTATAGAATCTTCTTATCTGTCTGATCAGTGATTGCTATCACCAGTCCACTAGTTTCTGTTTGAACGAGTATATAATATATATACAGAAACACTGGTAGATGGCCCAGGAACGTCCTCCAATGCCTCCATGTGGCTCTCACAATGGGTTGCCGCCATATTCGTTATTATCAGTCACTCACTATCTGACAACTGACACTGTGAGACTTAGCCCCTGTATACACGGTCGGAGATTTCCACAACCAAATCCGTCGGATTTTGCCCGTCGGATTTTGTCCATCAGATCTTGTCCGAAACTGTTGCATACACACGGTCGGACAAAGTTGGCGAAAAATCCGATCTTTCAGAACGTGATGATGTAATTTCGTTACGATGGGACTACATTCAGGCTAGTAGCCAATAGCTTTGATGTAGGAATTTGATCTGAGCATGCGTGGCACTTGGTCCGATCAAAATTCTCTACACATGATCGGAGTATGTCCGATCGGCCCAGTTGGTCGGGAAATATTTCCAACATGTTGGAAAATTGGGTCCGACGGAATCAGTCCGATGCATACCACACACAGTCGGATTATCCGACGACACGGTCCGATAGGACACATTCCGACTGATTCTCCGGCCGTGTGTACAAGGGCTTAGACCATTCATTTAACGTGAATGACGGAGATTCAACAAAGCAATGAAAAACACACACGTTTATAATAATATTCGACGGAGCATCGAAACTGTACGACGCTGCAATCGTACATTTCCGGAGTCAAATTCTCCGCCTATAGGCTATATAGAGTTTAGCAGCTCCGTCGAATCTTCTTTTATACATTCGACAGACACCATAAGCCTTCAAAGACAGATTCGACTGTAATTCATGTGGATTTTCGGACGTATGCAATCTTTGAACGAAAAACTAAATAAATAAAAACCAATTTCGGGAGTAACTAAATGAATTTTTTTAGACGAAATTCCGAAACAAAATATTTCACTCTGCACATGTCTAGACGTCAGATGCCTTGCCAATTTTCAAAATTGTCGCTGTTTTTTGTTTATAGCGCAAAAAATAAAAACCGCAGAGGTGATCAAATACCACCAAAAGAAAGCTTTGTTTGTGGGGAAAAAAGGGACGTAAATTTTGTTCGGGTACCACGTTGTACGACCGGCGCAATTGTCAGCTAAAGCTAACGCAGTGCCGAATCGCAAAAAGTAGTCTGGTAAGGAACGGGGTAAATCCTTCCGGGGCTGAAGCCGTTAATGACAATCCAGTATAGCAGTATCTTTACCAGCAAATCTTGTTAGCAATGGTTTCATAATAAATGTTATGTCATGGTAGCGAGATGTTTTCTTATGGAATTGTAACACCGTTTCTGTGAAAATAACGAATGTATTAAAAAAACAAAACACGAAGGGTGTTATATCTTCTGGAAGTCAAGTCGTTAAACCTCATTCTTTGTTCCCTGAATCTGTGGTTTGCGTATAATACAGAACGATACCTCTCAGGAAATAAATAATTCTATGAAGCTATTCACTATACACTCCGCCACAATTTCAATGGACTGCATTGATTTGGTTCATCACTATTTACAAGTTACCGGAGTCAATAGACATATTGGTGTGCCGTGATAAGCATGTATTATCCCTGGGCTGGTGGTGGTGCTTTAATAGTCTGGGGGGACCTTGGACCCCTTTTTCTATGTCCCTCAATAGGTCTTATTTGTCTATGAGGACACCCGTTCCGAGGCAGAAGCATGTATGTCCACCATAGTGTAGAACATAAAAGGAAATGCCACATACAATCGCAGCTCTCTTTGTCCTTGGGGTTTTAATATAAATACATTACATCCAGCTTGTATTTGTTAGCACTGAACAAAATAGACAAGCTACCCAAGGACATTCGGGAAAGAAATTATTTTCATGTAAGAAGAATTTAGAAGAAATTGATTTCATTGTTGTAATGTCTTTCTTGCTTCTCCCCACAGACAGATATGTCATAAATATAATAAGGCTGTTAAGAATTGTTGTAAGTTTTATAATTGCATCAAAGGCAATAAACGTATTGTAACCCTGAGTCTTTTGAGTTTTTTTTTTTTTTTCCTCCAGATTTTTTTATTTTTTTTTACAATGTAAATATCAGAAAAGGAAGGCGGAATAGTTTTACTTTCCAAAGAGTTGTCAAGGCGATGCAAATTGTAAGAATCTCAGTTTATAATATGCGGGGAAATAAAGGATCAAAACCTACAACATATCAATTAAACAAAGTCTATAATACTTCATATAGCAGTGATAGCGTAGTCGGCGTAGTTGATATACAATTGTGCTCATAAGTTTACATACCCTGGAAGAATTTATGATTTCTTGGCCATTTTTCAGAGCATATGAATGATAACACAAAAAACGTTTCTTTCACCTACGGTTAGTGTTTGGCTGAAGCCATGTATTATCAATCAACTGTGTTTACTCTTTTAAAATCATAATCACAACAGAAACTACCCAAATGACCCTGATCAAAAGTTTACATACCCCAGTTCTTAACCTCTTGCCGTTGGCAGGCCATCCTATGACAGCCTCAGTGGTATATCTGAACGATGCCTGAGGCTACAGGTATCATTCAGATATCGGCATTTTCAGCTGGCGATTCCCTACACCAGTGGCTGTTCCACCACTTGACCATTCTTACGGGTGGGAAAAGGGACTTCCCCCCCTCTTGCCGCCCTCCGGTGCTTCTACCGACTCACCGCATCGATTGGTGAGTCGAAGACAGGATCTGCCGACCCTGGATGTCCACCTTAGAGATTTCAGATGGACCAGATGGTTTCCGGAGTCTCTATAATCGTCGGAGTATGGGCGTGATATGACGTCACTCAGCATTCCAAAAAAAAATGCACCTCCTCGGCTGGAAAGCCAGGATTGTTTTTTTTTTTTCATTTTTTTTTTATTTTAAGCTTCGTAGCATAGAGGTGAGATGTGGGGTCTTGTTTTTTTTTAAGCATGAAACAGTTTTTTAAAAAAAAAGCTGCACAAATACCATGTGAGATAACAAGTTGCAATGACCGCCATTGTATTCTCTAGGGTGTCTGCTAAAAAAAAACATATAATGTTTGGGGGTTCTATGTAATTTCATAGCAAAAAAATTATGATTTTTACATGTAGGAGCGAAGTGTCAGAATTGGCCTGGTTGTGATTGCCCCCTTTAACATCAATGACAGCTTGAAGTCTTCTGTGGTATTTGTGGATGAGGCTCTTTATCTTCTCAGATGGTAAAATTGCCCATTCCTCTTGGCAAAAAGCCTCCAGTTCTGGTAAATTCTTGGGCTCTCTTGCATGAACTGCACATTTGAGATCTCCCCAGAGTGCCTCAATGATGTTGAGGTCAGGTGACTGATGTGGCCACTCCAGAACCTTCACTTTAATCTGCTGTAGCCAATGACAGGTCAACTTGGCCCTGTGTTTTGGATCATTGTCATGTTGGAATGTCCAAGTATGTTCCATGCGCAGCTTCCTGGCTGATGAATGCAAATGTTCCTCCAGTATTTTTTGATAACATACTGCATTCATCTTTCCATCAATTTTGAAAAAATTTCCCGTGCCTTTGTAGCTCACAAATCCCCAAAACATCAGCGATCCACCTCCGTGTTTCACAGTAGGAATGGTGTACCTTTCATCATAGGCCTTGTTGACTCCTCTCCAAATGTAGTGTCAAAAAAGGTAAATTTTGGTCTCATCACTCCAAATGACTTTGTGCCAGAAGGGTTGAGGCTTGTCTCTGTGCTGTTTGGCGTATTGTAAGCGGGATACTTTGTGGCATTTTTGTAGTAATGGTTTTCTTCTGGCAACTCGACCATGCAGCCCATCTTTCTTCAAGTGCTTCCTTATTGTGCATCTTGAAACAGCCACACCACATGTTTTCAGAGAGTCCTGTATTTCACCTGAAGTTATTTGTGGGTTTTTCTTTTCATCCAGAACAATTTTCCTGGCAGTTGTGGCTGAAATTTTAGTTGGTCTACCTGACCGTGGTTTGATTTCAACAGAACACCTAGTTTTCCTCTTTTTGATTAGAGTTTGATTACTGCTGATTGGCATCCTCAATTCCTTGGATATCTTTTTATATCCCTTTCCTGTTTTATACAGTTCAACTACCTTTTTCCCACAGATCCTTTGACAATTCTTTTGCTTTCCCCATGACTCAGAATCCAGAAACGTCAGTGCAACACTGGATGAAAGATACAAGGGTCTATCAGGAGCCCAAAAAGTCATTGACCTTTTATACACACACACTAATTACAAGCAAACAGATCACAGGTGAGGATGGTTACCTTTAATAGCCATTCAAACCCCTTTGTGTCAACCTGTGTGCATGTTATCAGGCCAAAATCACCAAGGTATGTAAACTTTTGATCAGGGTCATTTGGGTACTTTCTGTTGTCACTATGATTTAAAAAGAGTAAACACAGTTGATTGATATTGATATAATTTCGCACAGTTCCAGTGATTCGTTCACAGTTGATTGATATTAAATGGCTTCAGCCAAACACTAACCAAGTAACCATGAGTGAAAGAAAAGTTTTTGTGTTATTTATATTCTCTGAAAAATGACCAAGAACTCATAAATTCTGCCTGGGTATGTAAATTTATGTTCACCACTGTATATACCTCACAATAAAAAACATTTAAAGTGATCCCAATAAATAACACAGGGGGAGATTTAGACATTATTAGATTTTCTGCAGACTTTTATCTTCAGATTTACCAAAACCATATAGTGCATGTCCCGGCCTTAAGACCTTCACTCTACACTGGACCTCCCACCCTATGCCTGCCCTCATTTCTGATAGGGGCCACACATAATCCTTATAAGCTATGGGAGGGGAGTAAGAGATTTCCTCCCTTCCCATCCTTACCCTTTCCCTTATATCTTCTTTCCCCCTCTCCCTTACTTTGTTCTCTTTTTTTTCTTCTTCTCCTTTCCCCCTCCTTTCTTTTACCATGTGGAAACCTTTGACCACGTATTCACCATATTCTTAAGCCTGACCATAACCCACCCTCTCCCATGCTCCAATACAGCCTTACATATGAATTGGCATATCTCATCTACCTAACTTGCTGACTGTAGAAGTTTTACTGACCAGTCAGTACACAGGGACATGGATCCATGCTTTCCCCTACACATTGGCTAGGCACACATTTAAACCTTTAATCCTTTAATCGCCCCTGATGTTAACCCCTTTCCAGCCAGTTGCAAATAAAAGGGGGAGGATTGGGACTTTGAATGAGGCACGTGAGTGGAAAATACAACAAAAATGTCTCAAACGGGAAAGATGCATGATGGTCACCACCAGTTCAGCGCCACTTGCACATATTGTGTACCAACATTTAAGTAGGGGGTTGGACAATTTCCTTCCTCCGCACCTTAATTTGTTCCTACCCTTTTGTTTTTATCCTTCATTAGGGGAGCTGGGAATATATTATACTGGCCCTCATAGATGTACGATGTCTTTACAGATTACATGCATTCATTCCCAATGAGGCGATATAGTCGCCGAAACGCATCGAGCCAACAGGTGATTTCCTATTTGTATTTGTATTTGTATTTGTTACTACATATGATGTGATTCACTCAATTTTAATGTTAACTTATATTTCTATAAGGAGCCGAAGATGTTTGTAAAATTTTCTGCATGATTGATACCGTTACATGGTATTACCCAACATTTGGCCATTGGTTATGATGATCATTCAACCAATCATTTGTGCATGTATATGCGTTATGTCATGTATATCTTTAATAAACTTGCGTTTTTGATCCGATTTGTGTTTTCCACTCATGTGCCGCATTCAAAGATCTAAAACCTTCCCCCTTTTATTTGCAATTGATAGGGATGAAGGCACCTACTTCCCAGGTGTCTCATTTAAAGTCCCAGACTTTCCCCCTTTATAATTACCCTCCACAGCCAGTGTCATTAATACAGTGACAGTGCATATTTTTTTTACCACTGATCACTGTATTAGTGTCACTTGTTCCCAAAAAAGTGTTAGGTGTCTGATTTTCAATATTCAAGTCCCGCTATAAGTCGCTGATCACTGCCATTACTAGTAAAAATAAATAAATTACATAAATAGAAATTCCATAAATCTATTCCATAGTTTTTAAACGTGATAACTTTTGCGCAAAACAATCAATATACGCTTATTGGGATTTTTTTTTACCAAAGATATGTAGCAGAAAATACGTATTGGCCTAAATTGATGAAGAAATTAGATTTTTTTTTTCTGTTTTTGTATTGGATATGTTTATAGCAGAAAGTAAATAAATATAATTTTTATTTTTCAAAATTGTTATTCTTTTTTTGTTTATAGCGCAAAAAAAAAAAAAAAAAAATCCAGTGGTAATTAAATACCACCAAAAGAAAACTCTGTTTGTGGGAAAAAAAAGGATATAAATTTTAGTCTCTCATGGCACAGATGCCGTTGCCCTTGTTACCATCCCCTGCTGCTCACCTTCCTATACCCCTGGTATAAAAAATGTAAAAAGAAGGAAAATCTAATTGGTTATATAAATATAGCTAACTAATTCACACCGATAGTGTAACCTTTAATCAAAGCGAATATTTGGCTTTTTCCCATTCTCATTTTAACACACAGTGGTATGTAACTTCCCGAGGACTTGTGTTCAACATTAAATATTTAGACTTTTTTTCTAAGCTCGTGGCTGGGATCCAACGTACATCACAGATTTGAACATTACTCTAATGAATTAAATTTGCATTGCAAAAAAACAAAAAAAAAAAAACATCATGTTTATTTTAGAGCAGTTACTTTCAGGTAATCGGATCTGTAAGCTGCGATCTTTTGTATAGAAACCCGAGAATGAAAAATTAATTAAGGTTTTTCTCTTTTTGGTAATTATACTTCAGAGCCAATTATACAGTGCCTTGCAAAAGTATTCATCCCCCTTGGCTTTTTACCTATTTTGTTACATTACAGCATTTAGTTCAATGTTTTTTTAAAAAAATCTGAATTATATGTGACGGTTCAGAACACAATAGTCTAAGTTGGGGAAGTAAAATTACATAAATACATAAAACAAATTTTTCAGAAATAATAAACTGATAATTGGCATGTGCGTACGTATTCACCCCTTTTGTTATGAAGCCCATGAAAATCTCTGGAGTAACCGATGACCTTCATAAGTCACATAATTAGTGAAATGATGTCCACCTGTGGGCAATCTAAGTGTCACATGATCTGTCATTATATATACACACCTTTTTGAAAGGCCCCAGAGGCTGCAACACCTAAGCAAGAGGCACCACTAACCAAACACTGCCATGAAGACCAAGGAACTCTTCAAACAAGTAAAGGACAATGTTGTTGAGAAGTACAAGTCAGGGTTAGGTTATACAAATATATCCAAATCTTTGATGACCCCTAGGAGCACCATCAAATCTATCATAACCAAATGGAAAGAACATGGCACAACAGCAAACCTGCCAAGAGATGGCCGCACACCAAAACTCATGGACCGAGCAAGGAGAGCATTAATCGGAGAGGCAGCACAGAGACCTAAGGTAACCCTGGAGGAGCTGCAGAGTTCCACAGCAGAGACTGGAGTATCTGTACATAGGATGACAATAAGCCGTACGCTCCATAGAGTTGGGCTTTATGGCAGAGTGGCCAGAAGAAACCCATTACTTTCAGCAAAAAACAAAATGGCACATTTTGAGTTTGCTAAAAGGCACGTGGGAGACTCCCAAAATATGGAGGAAGGTGCTCTGGTCGGATGAGACTAAAATTTAACTTTTTGTTCATCAAAGAAAACGCTATGTCTGGCGCAAACCCAACACATCACATCACCCAAAGAACACCATGATGTTTTTCAGCAGTTGGGACTGGGAAACTTTTCAGAGTTGAGGGAAAGATGGATGGTGCTAAATACAGGGATATTCTTGAGAAAAATCTGTACCACCTGTACCCTAATCACCACCTGTACTAGTAAAAAAAAAAAGATATATATATATATATATATATATATATATATAAAATAAAAAATGCCAGAAATATATCTCCTATTTTGTAGACAATAACCTTTGCACAAACCAATCAAAACCAATACGCTTTTTGCGGTTTTATTACCAAATATTTGTAGAAGAATATATATTGGCCTAAATTGATGAAGAACTTTTTTATTTCTTTGGACATTTATTATAGCAGAAAGTAAAAAATATAGTTTTTTTTTTTCAAAATTGGCGCTCTTTTTTTGTTCACAACGCAAAAAATTAAAAACACAGAAGTGATAAAATGCCACCAAAAGGGACATGACTTGGCTGGGTCCAAAGATGGCTGCCTAAGCTAAGAGCTCTCGCAAGCTGAGGATTAAATCCTGCTTCTTTTGGGGAACTACTACACCCTACCACCATGGGTAAGACAAACAGGAGCGCCTCGGCCTCCCGGACACCGAAGGAGACCAGAACGCAACTCAGCCGCAATATCCCCTAGCTGTTAAGCTCCCTCTGCTCTGACAACCATGAGGCCTCGCAGGCCTCAGGGCCCTACTCCCCGAGCAATGGCTCAGACTCTCAGTCGGAGGGAAGAGACACACAGGGCAGGCGATCGACCCCCGCGTAGAATCTGTCTGACATAGAGAGGGTTGCGTCCGACATTACAAGCAACATCACAAGCACTCTGTCGGCAGCTATCCTCGATTTTAAAATGGCATTCAGGCGGTAGCTACCCGCCTAGCAGATGTGGAACAAACCACGCAGCTTCACACAGCTGCTATAAGGCAAGTTTAATGCACTTATGATTCACAACTCTCATATTTATTTGACCTCCACCGTCAAGTCGAAGACCTCGACAATCGAGGTCGCAAACACAACGTGAGAGTCAGGGGGGTGCCCGAGGGTCTGGAAGCAGGCTCCCTGACACAAACAATTTGTGCCATCTTTAACGACCTTCTAGACCATCCGGCGGACTCCCCTATTGAGATGGAGAGGCTACACAGAGCCCTGAGACCTCCACCCTGAGACAATGAGCCCCTGAGAGACGTGATATGCTGCATAGTGAACTTCCCATTAAAGGAAGAAATACTGAGAAAGGCTAGGGAAAGAGGCTGTATACTATATAACGGCACTTTCAGGATCTCTCCCCAACCACCTTGCAGAACAGAAGGCCTCTGCATCCCCTACTGGACCAACAAAGATCTTGCAATATACAATATTGGTGGAAGTTCCCGTTCTGCCTATCAGCATCCACTAGAGGCCGCAGTGCTTTCCTGCACTCATCAGACGACTTGTCAGCCTTCTGTGAACAGCTTGACCTGCCTCTAATGGAACTTCCGGATTGGTGTGCCTTCCATTTCCCATCGGAGCCATGGTGCCTGGCAGGGCCGCTGTTAGAAATCATGGGGCCCCATACAGCCTACCTGACGGGGCCCCCTTGACCCCACCCACAACCCACCCTGGCTCCACCCACAACCCCACCCCTCGTTCCGCCCCTGCCTCCACGCTGTCAGGGTGGGGGGGGGGGGCGGGTGTGTCTGGAGGCAGGAGCTGGAACATGTAACATTTATAGCGCTCCACCAATCATAACTGCATCTGAATGGGAGAGATGTCAGTGTGTTGACATCTGTGCCCTTTCAGTTTGTGTCTTCATACACAACCGACTTGTGTCCATTTACATCAGGCTACCACTGATCTGTCACATTTAGGTCTGGAAAAATAGAAAAGGATATTCTTTTCCAATTTTTTTTTCCTACCTGAATGGACACGGAGGAAGGTGGATCTAAATGCACACAAGTCAGTTCATACCTGTAAACCTACATGGAGCTTTCAATCAGGTCTGCATGAAAAAGGACCTCATTGCAAAGCTTGGGTGAAAGGTTATCAAAGGGGAGTGGTTTGGGGGTGTGTCTTTACTGCCCCTTCCCCCCATCACATGTGTAAAAGTAGCATCTCACTATGTGCTCATGATGTATGGCTCTGTCAGTGTAACATGACTGTGTGGTACTGACTTTGTTATGGCTGTGCTGAGTTATAGTCTGTAACACACAGTACAGCCATATATCAGGAAAGTCAGCACCACACAGTCATGTGCCATCATAATGATAATAACCATGAGCACACAGAGTCTGGGGACTGCACATTATACAATAGTGTGACCTGTCAGTGTGTATGTGCAGGGGACTGCTTGCCTGTGTACCACTGCCGTTGTCCAGATTACTCCTGCTGCTCTGTCTGTCTCAGCCCTCAGTGATAAGTCCCTCAGGCTGCAGCTCTTACTGAATGAAGGGAGCCGTATAACAGTAATATCCATCCGCCGGAGAGGCATACAGTGAGCAGGAAGAACTTTAGTTTGTGCAGGTATACTGAGAACAGCATGCAATTGTATCGCTGCACCCAAAAATGGAAAAAAAGTCCCTAGTTTGCTTTCACCTCCTGGGCCCTTCTGGTAACCTGATGGAGCCCAGGAAATTAATATATATTCCTTATATATCTTTGTGATCAAGTGGGTGCGGGTTAATATAGTTATTTAGCTTTTTTTTTTTTTTTTTTTTTTTTTTTAGCTAGAGGTTAAAAGCTGCTCGGGCCCCCCCTGCTGACCAGGCCCGGTACAACAGGGCTGGTTGTACTGCCCTATCAGCGGCCCTGGTGCCCGGTGTCGCACAACCCTTCTCCTAAAGCACAAAGGCATCGCTCATGGCATCGGAAATCAGGCCCTCCCTCACCCGAAGCTCACACGTCTCGCCGGGATTTAAAGCAACACACCCAGGGACCTCCCGAGACTTCCTGCAGGGATCGTTAGGAATCATGAGCTTCCTTCAAGTCCTCTGATCTTGCCTACCTGTAAGTGCATACCAACGAAGTTTATGTTGTATACTTACCTGTTCTAGCTATCCTTGCTTTCATTGCTGAAATTGCTCTGAGCCCCAACCTACCTTTGCTGTGATGCCAATGCTGGGGAATAAACCATGATTGACATAAAAGTTCTCAGGGCCTGACATGATGTCACTGAACCTCAACCCTGAAACAGACATGGACATCTCTATAATGAATCCTTTAAAAAACTGCAACGAGAACTACCCACCTCCGTAGGATCAGACTACATCTCATGTAGCTTAACATTTGCAGCGCTACTGCAGCCTCAAAAAGTTATTGGAGGCCTCCAGATGCATTACTGACCACATCACCTCTCAAACCCCCCCCCCCCCTTTTTTTTTAAGACAAAAGTGTTTGATTGCATATGTATACTATGTGCCTAGGTTGGCTTCCCCCATGGATTGCCGATGCAATTATACATAAATCTTGATTCACTCTACAGTTACAAAAGATCCCGTATTGGAGCTCATTATTATAATTGCAGCAGTACCAGATCATAGAGGCATGGATACCTCATCATATATTTAAGGCTTTACTTGTGCACATCCAAAATTACTAAGAGTAGACATCGACAGTCCATGGGCACCCCATAATCTACAAGTAACCCAAAGTTGAAAATGTGACTCTAGATATGTACATTTTGTGACTAAGCCTTAGGCCGCGTACACACGGGCGGATTGTCTGCCCAACTAAGTTCGTCAGACAATCCGACAGACAGTCCGTTCAACTTTTGAATGAACGGACTTGACCACACACGATGAACAGACAGTCCGCTGAAAGCTTGCGCGATGACGTATACAGCACGTACGACGGGACTAGAAATACGACGTCCAATACACTGCAATGCAACCTTCGGCCGTATAAATCCTTTCTGAGCATGCGCCATACTTAGTCCGTCCAACTTGCCTACACACGAGCGGACTGTCCGCTGAAACCAAGTTTGGACGGACAAAACCAAGTTTGGACGGACAAAATTACGGAAATTCCGAAAGACTTAGTCCGTCAGACTGTCCGCTGAAAAAGTCCGCTGAAGCCCACACACGAGCGGATTGTCCGCTGAAACATGGTTCAGCGGATTAAGTTGGGCAGACAATCCGCCCGTGTGTACGCGGCCTTAGGGGGGAGGGAGGGAGGGTTAATGCTTCTATGCTTGGCAACATAAGAATACTATCCCATTCTTCATCTTATGGGATGGTTCACCAGTTATTCAACTTTAGTTTTAGTTTGGATTCTAGTTCTTAGCTTTTGACCCAAAACCCCCAGGATTCCTTGAGTATGACATCCTCCTCCATCCAGGGCCATGTCTATTACCCGAGATGCGCCCTGGAGGGAACCGAATATGTCTTCCCGTATACATAAAAGATTATCTTAAACTGCTCCCAATGATGATATTTTACCTGAGTCTTGTTAACTTCTTTCTCTACAAGACCTATAGATTAGACTATAGATTAGACTATTAGACTATATTTTGGGTACTGGAGCTAACTTCCATTTAACTAAGGTTAAAAATTACAGAATTACCGTTTAGAATTACAGGCTGGTAACAATGTTATTCTCTTTTTTGATGATATTGATTTGCCTCATAATACTCAAGCCGGTCCTCCTCCTCTTTTTTTGTTTCCAACTCAACTACAGTTTTCTAGTTCCTCCAGATTGCAGCAGCATACTGTATGATCCCAGACATTCTCAGTGTCCCCCTACAGAAGCACTATAAATTGGTCTGCTGACCACCCAGTTTTCTGTTTCGTAGGTGGACTGGAATTTCCACCTCCACCTCTGGTACCTCCTCTCTATACCTTGTGATATTCACAAACTCCTCCATTCTCTCTTCTACTCCTGCTCTTTGGGTCTCTTCCCCTTACTCATCACTGTCTCCCCCCTTCTCCTTTTTCCTCACTTTCCTTCCTTCCCTTTCTCTCTTCTTTTGCCTTCCCTCATCTTTCTCTCCTTTTCCTCTTCCCACCCTCCCATATCTATTGTTTCCCCTCCCCCCTCATCCCTTCTCCCCTCCCCTCGGTTACACTAGCTCATCCTTCAGCACAACCACCTTGGTGTAGGCAGGGCTGGTGAAAGGATTTTTAACACCCTAGGCGAAAACCTCATTTTACCTCCCCCATTGGCTCCACCCCTGAATCCACCCCCTTTGCCCTGCCCATGTGACAGAAGGCTCCGCTATACAGGAAGCATCAGTTCTGCTTCCTCTAGTGCTGGCTCGAGTGCTGCGCTGCGCCTCTAATTACACTACTGGACAGAGCAGCTGCCTGAGATTGAGTTAGTTACGTGCTGCAGTCTGCAGAGCATGCAGACGCGGGTGGAAACCAGTGGCCGGCCGCCCCTAGGCAGCAGTGTGCCCTAGGTGGCTGCCTAGCTTGCCTAGTGGTAGCACCGACCCTGGGTGTAGGCAGGCACTTCTTAAAATAAGCCAAGTGAACCCAGCATCTCATAACTCCTCTTCTGACTCTCCTCACACCATGCAGAAAGACCCGAGGTCACACGGCTCTTTATCGTTGAATTGTGTGTCGCTTAATGTTAAAGGCCTAAATGTACCCGAAAAATGATTGCAAGTCATATCTGCCCTCACTAAACAGAAAGCCCAATTTATTTTTCTCCAAGAAACCCATTTCCGTTCGAATTCCATTCTCAAGATCACTAATCATATCTATCACATGGCTATCCATTCCACAAACCCCTCTGCAAAGAATAAAGGGGCTTCCATTTTAATATCCAAACACGCTCCCTTCCAACTATAAGTCTCTCTAGATGACCCGGAGGGAAGATTTGTCTTCATTAAGGGCCTATACACCTCCAAACCACTTACATTGGTGAACATTTATTCCCCAAACGAACATTGGGTTTCTTTCTTTAGGAAAATCAGTGATCTTTTACTCTCCTTCAGGGAGGGCATGGCTCTTCTTGGAAGAGACTTCAATGTCCCATTGAACCCAGATATCGATACCTCTTCAGGCACTTCTACGCTGTCCTACCGAACCCTTTGACAAATCAAATTACAGCTTCAGGGCCTTGAATTGCACGACACATGGCGTACGTTATTTCCCTTGGTCAAAGACTATACTTTCTACTGTAACCCATTTCAAAAATACTCACACATAGACTACTTTTTTTTTCTCCCAAACTGATCTGACCTACCTAACACACGCAATGATAGACCCAATGTACCTGTCAGACCATCATCCTATCTCAGTTTCCTTGACCTTTCCAGACTCAGTTCCAAGAACTAAAACCTGGCGATTAAATTCTGCCTTAAGGATGTGGAATTTACCACACGCCTAGAATCCTGAATCCGCAAGTATTTCTTAGAAAATACCACCACAGACATATCTCCAATTACCCTATGGAAAGCGCACAAATGCGTTATTCGGGGGGAACTAATGGCACAAGCAGCTAAAGTCAAAAGACAACACCAGGAAACCATAGTAAAGCTAATTGATAGAATTAAACACTTAGAAGCCACACAAAAACACTCCCAATCACAACAGTCCCTACAAAAATTGTCTCTCTCACGCTCCCTGTTATTGGAAGAATTAGGAAAACGCACAAGATTCCACTATGTCCTCCACCAGAGAGTCTTTTATGAACAGGGCAATACATGTGGGAGACTGTTAGCGCGAGCAGTAAGAGCATCTAGACCAGGGATATGCAATTAGCGGACCTCCAGCTGTTGCAAAACTACAAGTCCCATCATGCCTCTGCCTCTGGGTGTCATGCTTGTGGCTGTCAGAGTCTTGCTATGCCTCATGGGAATTGTAGTTCTGCAACAGCTGGAGGTCCACTAATTGTATATCCCCCTTCCAACACAATTCATCAGATCCAAAACTCACAAGGCACAACCCTATTTAAAAATTAGGACATTGCAAAATGCTTTGAGCATTATTACAAAAAACTATATAATCTAAAACCTAACACCCAGAACCCGGAACAGGCAGAAAGGAGGTCAGAAGCCATCAGGAACATTCTAGCTCAATATTGCCCGAAAGCTCTCCCACATTCGCAAGCTAAGGACATGGAGCGACCCCTCTCTACAGAAGAGCTCCAGATCGCATTAAAACAAATGAAAACAGGGAAGAGCCCGGGCCCAGACAAGTTTACATTGCAATATTACCAATGCTTTTTCACTGTATTGTCCCCAAAGCTGATAATCACTTTTAATGCCATGGCAAGCCCTAAGGCCTCAGTCGGGTGCATGTTAGAGGCCCACATTATGGTCATACCAAAAGAGGGTAAAGATACCACACAAGTATAGAATTATAGACCTATTTCCTTTCTCAACATGGATCTCAAACTCTACGCCAAAATTTTAGCTAATAGATTGTCCCCACTCCTACCTAACCTTATCTCTTTAGACCAGGTGGGCTTTGTCCCAGGAAGGGAGGTTAGGGACAACACCATTAGAGAATTAAACCTTCATCACTGGCTTTCCACCTCAAAAACCCAAGGCTTTTTTTTATCCCTAGACGCTGAGAAGGTGTTCGATAGAGTGGCCTGGGACTACATGCACGAGATCTTGAGGGCAGGGCAGTTGGTCTTCACTCTCGCATGTTGGCCCATATCTCGGCTTTATATTCCTCTCCGAGTGCAAGCATAAGAGTTAATGGCCACCTATCAGATGCCTTCAGCATAGGTAATGTCCTCTGTCCCCCTTAATCTTTGTCCTGATACTAGAACCATTCCTCAATCGACTAAGAGATAATCCCGATGTAAAAGGTTTTTCGATACAAGAAAGGGAGTACAAAGTGGCTGCCTTCGCAGACGACATCCTCCTTTCCCTCACCTCCCCTCTTACCTCCATACCTAACTTGTTGAAAGATATAGAACATTTTGGAACCTTGTCACATCTAAAGATCAATTATGCAAAATTGCATGCCCTAAGCGTCTCCCTACCAAGAAAAGATGTAGAAAGCTGCCAGAGATTCCCTTTTCTATGGAACCAGAAGGCCATTACCTATCTAGGCATAAAAATCACGGCTGACCTATATAATGAGAACTTTCTGATAGCCTGAAAAGAGCCCAACACGATCTGAAAGAATGGGGGAATCTTAACGTTTCGTGGTTTGGTCGATCAGCCCTCCTGAAAATGATTGTCCTACCACGCCTTTTATACCTTATTCAATGCATTCCCATCAATCCTCTAGTATCCTTCTTTGCAACATACAAGAAGGCATCCTCACTGTTTATATGGAGAAACTCTCCACCCCGTATTAAATACACGCGTCTCACACACCCTAAACTTAGAGGTGATATTGGGCTACCAGACCTTTAGAAATATTTTCTGGCAAGCCATCTTACTTGACTGGAACATTCACGAGGCTGGAAAGGTTTGGGTAACACTAGAAAAATCTTTTACACGACTCCCCCTTAGGTCCCTGCCTTGGATACCACTCCGACACTGGCCCTTAGAGGTTGTGATACACCTCCTTATTCACCCATCTCTCGGTGCCTTTAGAAGGGCGACAAAAACTGCAACGCTCTCCTCAGTCCCCAGACCCCCCCCTAACACCATTAAGGGGAAACCCCGGCTTTACACCGGGAATCTCAACCTCATTTCTCAGGCAGGAATGCCCACACGACAGAGTCTTAGCTCATCAATTCTTTACTTGTGGATCCCCTTGCTCCCATGAGGACTTAGTAGCTTCATCCCTTTCCAATTCTTTTCCATTCTGGTCGTATAAACAGATTCAACATTTTATATCCACTCAGGCGACAACAGAGACATGGACAAGACAATTGACGCCATTTGAAACATTATGCACACGTCCTCCTCCACAAATACACTTGATCTCGGGCATATATACTATACATATAGATTAAACCCCCAGCACCCCAGACTCAGCACGCGTGGCTTGGGAGTCTGACCTTCAGGTCTCCCTCACTGATGATGATTGGGCTCCCATTAATGTATATATTGACAAGGGGTGCTGGAGATGTAGGGAGGCAAAAGGAACCATGCTTCACATATGATGGAAATGTGATTCCCTCCAGCCATTCTGGAAAGAGATACATGAGCTTATCTCCCACATCATCACATACACCTTGGACTACTCCCCGTCACAGTACCTTCTACACCATACCCATTTAACCAAAACCAAGTATTATAAGTCCCTGGCCATGCACATGGTGAATGCAGTGAGACTTTGCATCCCGGTACATTGGCGGACCAATCACACTCCGACGATTGGCGATTGGTTCTTGAGGATTTCCAAAATAGAGGAAATGGAAGAGCTAGTGCACATTTCCCAAGAGCGTATCCAAAAATTTACAACAACATGTGCCTGTTGGACTCATTTTAAATTAACACAGAGCTTTCAAGCCTATGGCGCTTAGACTACAACTGCCACCAGGTTAACTGTAGGTGATTAAAAGAAAATATACCGAGGTGGTTAGACCGCACTGGAGTATGGCCTTGAGACCTTGACAACGTCTATACCTTATACTCCCACCCTCCCCTGTGTTCCATTTTCCCCTTCCCCCATCCTCCCATCCCCCCTATCACCCCCCCTATCACCCCTTCTCCCCCTCTTCCCCTCCCTCTTGCTCTCCCTCCCCCCTCTTCTAAATTACTTCTCCTCTCCTGTTCTACTCCTCTTACTTTTTCTATACTCTATTCTCTCACCTTCTCTCCTCCCCCATAGAACAACTTAATCTCCCTCACTTAACTATACTATATGGATATATCGTTACATTCTACTGGTCTTGAATTGTTAAGTGGGACCTCCAGTGGGCTTAATAACCATTCCATCTTTATGACACATATCGACGCCCTGGAATTTCACAGGCAACCTCTTCTGTTATATGTTTTTGCTGTATAAGCTGTTATGTGCAAAAAAAATTTGTGAAAAAAATAAAAAATACCACCAAAAGAAAGCTCTATTTGTGGGAAAAAAAGGATGTCAATTTTGTTTGGGTACAGCGTCACGCATCTGCGCAATTGTTAGTTAGTTGATGCAGTGCCGTATCTCAAAAAATGGCCTTGTCATTAAAGGGGAAAATCTTCCGGTCCTTAAGTGGTTAACTCAGTGTCTTTTTTTTATCAATGATCACTGCATTAGTGTCACTGGTTTGCAAAAAGTGTCAGTTAGTGTCTGATTTTCCGCCGCAATGTCGCAGTCCTGCTATAAGTCGCCGATCACCGCCATAACTAGTATTAAAAAAAAATTCTAAAATATATCCCATAGTTTGTAGACGCTTTAACGTTTGCGTAAACCAATCAACATACGCTTATTGGGATTTTTTTTAAATAAAAAATATGTAGCAATATACATATTGGCCTAAATTGATGAAGAAATTAGATTTTTTAATGTGTTTATTGGATATGTTTTATAGCAGAAAGTAAAAAAAAAAAAAAAAAAAATGGACAAATAAATAAAAGTAATCAATAGAATAAAAGGGGAGATTTGATGGCAATGGAATGAGAATATAGGATGAAGTGAATAAAATAAAGAAGCATGGCATAATGATAAAAGAAGTTTTGAAAATAAATACTTTCTCTTTTTTTTATGGAAATTGTAGTGAGAGGGTGAATGATAATGTTGGTAAAAGTGTTCTATATGATAAAATATTTATATATGGAGAATATGCAACATAAGAGTATGTAATGGTATAGGAAGTAGTGCATTGTATATGTATAAGTGAAATGTTTATGAGACAAATGTTGTGAATGAATGTGGTTGTAAAAGTATGAAGGATTTTCTGAATAAAGATTACAATCAATTAAATTTTTTTTTTTGATTGTCGGCGTTTTTTGTTTAAAAAATAAAATAAAAATAAAAATTGCAGTGGTGACCAAATACCACCAAAAGAAAACTCTATTTGTGGGGAAAAAGGACATGCATTTTATTTGGTTACAGAATCGCACGCAATTATCAGTTAAAATAATGCAGTACCGCAACAAATGGCCTTGTCATGAAGGGGGTAAATCTTCCAGAGGTCAAGTGGTTAATGAGACATTAGGGGTCTAAAAGATGAAGCTTCAACTAAGCTAATAGAGCACAAATTGTGCTCCATTTCTTCCTTGGCCATGCCGACTGGGAAAAGTGACACCTGGACGTAACATTTTACACGTAGCTTCTGGGTCAGTAGCAGGAAGGCAAGCAATGGATGTTCACTGATCTTCCTCCTCTCTACCCTGTGGCACCTGTCACATCAGTCCTGGGTCTGCCAATAGGCATGTGGAGCCCAGGAAACATGATGGGGGTGCGAGCAGCAGCAGGGGATACACAGGGATTTTTTTCAGCGAGAACGTGGAGGGAACACAGTGTATATAATATCAAGGGGTGCTGGGGTGTGCTGGAAGGTCTATTGATGCTTACTGCTGGGAGATCTATTGTCTTTGTGGGGATGTATTGTTGATGGGAGAGATCTACTGTTGAGGGAGGAGTCTGTTGTTGCTGGTTGCTTGGGAGTCTATTCATTCTGGCTACTGGGGGAGCTAGTGTTGCTGGTGGGGGTCTATTATTGCTTGGGTGGATATATTGTTTCTGCAGGATATATTATTGCTGGTGGGGTCTATTGTTGCTGGGGGGGTCTAATGGTGCTGGCTACAGGGAACCTATTTTACTGCCATTCGTTTGCAAATTCAAAAAATTATACATGGTTCTGTATTCTCTAAAAGGGGCAGTACTGAGAGGTAGGTGAAGGGTGGAAACAAGGGGCGCTGCTCAGAGGTAGGTAAGGGTCAAGGGGTGACTCAGATGGAGGGAGTGTCTGTACCTATTCTCTGAGAAAAAATCCATGACGACACATATCGGGGAGAGTGTGCTAGAAGGTCTATTGATGCTGGCTGCTGCAAAATCTATTGTCTTTGGGGAGGTCTATTGCTGGTGGTGCTGGGATGTATTGTTGCTGTGAGGATATAGTATATTGTTGATGGGAGAGATCTACTGTTGAGGGAGGGGTCTGTTTTTTCTGGCTACTGGAAGATCTAGTGTTGCTGACAGGGGTCTATTATTGATGCTTAGGATCTATTGTTACTGGGGGGATCTATTATCGCATATGGGGTCTAATGTTGCTGGGGGGGGGTCTATTGATGCTGGCTGCAGGGCGCCTATTTTACTGCCTTTCAATAGCAAATTAAAAAAAATATATACTTGGTTCTGTAGTCTCTAAAAAGGGCAGTACTGGGAGGTGGGTGGGTGGTGGAAACAAGGGATGGTCCTCTGAGATGGGTAGGGGATGGAGAGAAGGGACCTATTTTACTGTATTTATTAGCAAATTAAAAATATTATAGTTGGTTCTGTATTCTCTAAAAAGGGGCAGTACTGGGAGGTGGGTGGGGGTAGAAAAAATGAGTGGTGCTCAGAAGTGGGTATGGGGCAGAGACGAGGGACCTATTTTACTGTCTTTATTAGCAAATTCAAAAAATTATATCATGTTCTGTATTCTCTAAAAAGGGCAATACTGGGAGGTGGGTGGGGGTGGAAACAAGGGGCAGTGCTTAGAGGTGGGTAGGGGGCGAAGACGAGGGGCCTATTTTACTGTCTTTATTAGCAAATTCAAAAAATTATACTTGGTTCTGTATTCTCTAAAAAGGGGCAGTACTGAGAGGTGGCTGGGGGTGGAAACAAGGGACGGTGCTCAGAGGTGGGTAGGGGGCGGAGATGAGGGACCGATTTTACTGTCTCTATTAGCAAATTCAAAAAAGTATACCTGGTTCTGTATTCTCTAAAAAGGGTAGTACTGGGAGGTGGGTGGGGGTTGAAAAAGGGGCAGTGCTCAGAGGTGGGTAGGGGCGGAGACAAGGGACCAATTTTACTGTCTTTATTAGCAAATTCCAAAAATTATACTTGGTTCTGTATTCTCTAAAAAGGGCAGTACTGAGAGGTGGCTGGGGGTGGAAACAAAGGACGGTGCTCAGAGGTGGGTAGGGGGCAGAGATGAGGGACCGATTTTACTGTCTTTATTAGCAAATTCAAAAAAGTATACCTGGTTCTGTATTCTCTAAAAAGGGTAGTACTGGGAGGTGGGGGGGGGGTGAAAAAGGGGCGGTGCTCGGAGGTGGGTAGGGGGCGGAGACAAGGGACCAATTTTACTGTCTTTATTAGCAAATTCAAAAAAATTATACCTGATTCTGTATTCTCTAAAAAGGACAATACTGGGAGGTGGGGGGGGGGTTTGAAACAAGGGGCAGTGCTCAGAGGTGGGTAGGGGGCGGAGACGAGGGACCTATTTTACTGTCTTTATTAGCAAATTCAAAAAGTATACCTGGTTCTGTATTCTTTAAAAAGGGCAGTACTGGGAGGTGGGTGGGGTGGAAACAAGGGGTGGTGCTCGGAGGTGGGTAGGGGGCGGAAACAAGGGACCGATTTTACTGTCTTTATTAGCAAATTCAAAAAAATTATACCTGATTCTGTATTCTCTAAAAAGGGGCAGTACTGGGAGGTGGGTGGGGGTGGAAACAAGGGTGGTGCTCGGAGGTGGGTAGGGGGCGGAAACAAGGGACCGATTTTACTGTCTTTATTAGCAAATTCAAAAAATATATCTGGTTCTGTATTCTCTAAAAAGGGGCAGTACTGGGAGGTGGGTGGGGGTGGAAACAAGGGGCGGTGCTCAGAGGTGGGTAGGGGGCGGAGACGAGGGACCTATTTTACTGTCTTTATTAGCAAATTCAAAAAATGATATCTGGTTCTGTATTCTCTAAAAAGGGCAGTATTGGGAGGTGGGTGGGGTGGAAACAAGGGATGGTGCTCAGAGGTGATTAGGGGGTGTAGACGAGGGACCTATTTTACTGCCTTTATTAGCAAATTCCAAAAAGTATACCTGGTTCTGTATTCTTTAAAAAGGGCAGTACTGGGGGGTGGGTGGGGGGTGGAAACAAGGGACAGTGCTCAGAGGTGGGTAGGGGGCAGAGACGAGGGACCTATTTTACTGTCTTTATTAGCAAATTCAAAAAATTATACTGGGTTCTCTATTCTCTAAAAAGGGGCAGTACTGGGAGGTGGGTGGGGGTGGAAACAAGGGGTGGTGTTCAGAGGTGGGTAGGGGGCGTAGATGAGGGACCAATTTTACTGTCTTTATTAGCAAATTCAAAAAAGTATACCTGGTTCTGTATTCTCTAAAAAGTACTGGTGGGTGGGGGGGGGGGGTGGAAACAAGGGACGGTGCTCGGAGATGGGTAGGGGGCGGAGACAAGGGATGACTCGATAGGGACGAGTGCCTGCACCTATTCTCTGAGAAAAAAAGCCACGACGACACATATCGGGGGGGGGGGGGGTTGGTTGGGGGGGTGGAAACGTTCTGGTAGTTGCTAAAAACTGGAGTGCTTGCTACAGTACCTGCTGCCGATATTGTGTTTCTAGCGCGATGGGATCGCGCTGGAAATCACGGCTGTGACGCTGTGCTTCTCGCGCCCGCCACCCCCCATGAAATGCCGCACATCCATAGGAATCCATTGGGGGCGGCGAGTGGGAGGAGCGACAGAGCTCAGCGCTGGCTCCCCGCGACGTGGCTCACACGTGCCAATCTGTTAGCGGCGAGATTGACACAATATCAGCGGCAACTACTGTATATTCCATTTAATCTTTTCATTTTTTCAGTTCCTAGACGGGAACTCATGCCGCCCCCAATTTGTAAACGGAGAAAAGGTAATAATAATAATCTATAGCGTATGTCGCCATTCTGTTCACAGTCAGCACAAAAAAAAAAAAAAAGAAAACCACAGATACAATTTGTTTTTTAGACAAACGAATATAGACTTAGCACTGAGGATCCCAGGGCCTCATGAATTATTCAATCCATTAAATTTCACTCATTTCTATCATAATAGTAAAAAAAGAGAAAAAAAATAAAAATAAGCGAACAAACAAAACTTCAAGTTCTTACAAAAAAAAACAAAAAACAAAAACAAAATAGAACCCTGCTAGTGAAACTTTGTTTTTGAAATGCTTTTGATACATGTCTTCTGTACATTTCCCTTTATAGTGTTTCCTTTGTGTATTTGTACATCTCAGCTTGTAGGGAATTGAATTGAGCTGTGCAGAACACTCCGTCTTGCTTCTTTATTTTTTTTTATTTTTTTTTACCTTTTGCTTTCCATTAGTGTTGATATAACATATATTTTTGAGTATCTGTCATAGAATCCCTATCATGTTGTTCTGACATTCTTCCTCAACTTCCGAGCTGACTCTTCCATACTAATTTGTTGCCTTCTCTCTCTTGGATTCCCCCCTCCCCCACACACCGTTGAATTCACATTCCACCAACAGTTAAACAAGTGGGGTGTCACGATTCATGTGGTTTTCATCTCTCAAGTTGCTGAAAAACTTGACTTGCTATCTCGAAATCCGGCTTATTTTCCCCCAACATAAGCCGGAGAAAAGATGTGTTATCGAGCCTTGCAAATCCAATCTGAAAACCCGGTTCATCTCCCTATATGACTATTAAGTCCGATAAACTTGTCACATGTTAGAGCGCTTTATGAAGAACGGAGTCAAAACCGCATGCGGCAGTAAACAAAATGTTATGCTGCGAATTGAAGCGGCAATATGTCTGCAGCTACTTTCTTCGCGGCTCAAAAAAAGGGGAATGCGTTGGTTCTTGGCGCCAATAAAAATTCAACCGCTAAGCTAATTTTCTATCTACTGTATGCATCAGGATGGATTTGCTATTTATTTTAATTGGGTATTTTAACTTTTAGTCATCTAGAGAACTCTTAGAAACACTTTAACATTTTTTTTTTCTCTCCCAAGTAAGGTAAAACAAGGTTAATGATACAACATCTGTTATAGAGCGTTATCAAGTGTACTTGCGCAGAGATCTAAGTAGAATCTGAAGTGTATGTATATCATTTTTACATACAGGCTTCTGAACAAGGATCATTCAAGAAATGTATTTTATACACTACCGTATTTTCCGGCGTATAAGACGACCTTTTACATGTAAAAAAAAAACTGGCCAAAAAACAGGGGTCGTCTTATACGCCGTGTCAGCCCCTCGGATGCCTGGTTGGTGTTCGGTAATAACAAAAGAAAATAAAACCGCGCTGAAACCCCCAAAAAAGGAAAATGTATTTTCCTTGCTTTATCAAGCAAGAAGAAAAATGTCAAGCAAGAAAAGAATATTTTTCTCCGATAAATATCCAAGAAATTAATCTTAGAAATAAATACAAATAGTCCAAAAATAATTACAAATGAATGTTTCACAGGATATATGGCTGCTGCTCCACAGTGGGATACACACACATAAACATAGATAGAAAATAAACAAAAGAGCTGCGCCAAAAAAACCATACAATTATAAAGAAAAGTCCATGGAAACTTTATGTTATTCAAAAAAGGAAGACGATCGCACCACAGTGATTCCACACTTCCTTATCACTATAGTGTCCCACCACCGACAAAATAGTGCGCTTACTGGACGGTAAAAGCACAAAGAGTGTTTAGAGTACCAAGCCACCGACAGCTCCTCGCCTCCACCAGACACTTTATCCTTTATCCCTCAGGAACGAACGATCCATACACTGTAGCCGCTCCACATTCTCATAAGTAACCCAGTTTCACGTTCGTAATATAAAAAGAAAAGAAGCCTCCCATAGTGTAAAAAACTTCAATGCTTTTTTAATTAGTAGAAATACATTTACATAAAAACGAACGTATGGTTCCCCATTGAAAACGTCACGTATGACGAAACGCGTATGGGAGGGCACACTGTGACGTCACCACGTGTTACGAGAGGAGGACGGGCTCTCGTTTTTTTGCCTGCCGGCTTGTTTTTACATGCGGAAAACGTTCGTTTTTATGTAAGTGTATTTCTCCTGAGGGATAAAGGATAAAGTGTCTGGTGGAGGCGAGGAGCTGTCGGTGGCTTGGTACTCTAAACGCTCCTTGTGCTTTTACCGTCCGGTAAGCGCACTGTTTTGTCGGTGGTGGGACACTATAGTGATAAGGAAGTGTGGAATCACTGTGGTGCGATCGTCTTCCTTTTTTGAATAACATAAAGTTTCCATGGACTTTTCTTTATAATTGTATAATTTTGTTTTTTTTTGGTGTTCGGTAATACTGTATGTAGCTTCGGCTACATACAGTGTATACCGCTGAGCCAATCCTGGTGAGCGATGTATTCAAATGAATACAGAACCTGCTCGGATTGGAGTAACAACCTCTGCCCCTGCTCGGATTGGCTTTGAGAGTCAGAGAGGCGCGGGCTGATGATGTTACAGCCTCTGCCAATCCAAGCAGGGTTTGTATTCATTAATTCGCTGTGATTGGCTCCAGCAAAAGCAGGAAGAAGGAAGAAATATGAAGCCTCGGAAGCCTCGGAAGCCGGGTCGTCTTATACAGTAAGTACAGTTTTAAAAGCGTTTTTGTCCTGTAAGATTAGGGGGTCGTCTTATATGCCGTGTTGCCTTATACACTGGCAAATATGGTATATTACCAAATGAATTGGGTGTTGACGCCTACCTTTACACGCACATGAATTTTAAGGGCATCCCAGTCTTATTCCGTAGGGTTCAATATTGAGTTGTCCCACCCTTTACAGCTATAACAGCTTCAACTCTTCTGGGAAGGATGTCCACAAGGTTTAGGAGTGTGTCTATGGGGATGTTTGACACTTATGAGAGTCTCCACTGTAATTCTTCCCAAAGGTGTTCTATTGGGTTGATCTCAGGACTCTGTCAAGTTCCTCCTCCCCAAACTCGCTCATCCATGTCTTTATGGACCTTGCTTTGTGCACTGTTCCAAATCATTTGGTGGGGGGGGGGTTTATGGTGTAGGGTTGTTCTTCAGGGGTTGAGCTTGGCCCCTTAGTTCCAGTGAAGAGAACTCTTAAAGGTTCATTTTTTGTTTTGTAAAATAACAAACTTACCATACTTACCTGCTCTGTGCAAGGGTTTTTGTGCACTGCCGAAAATGTGTTAATTTTCATTTATGTTTCATTTGTTTTGTTTTTGTTTTTTCGTTTTCGCAATTCGCAATTCGTAAATACGTAAATTAAAAAATTTGTCAATTTGTAAATTTAAAAATTTGCAACTTCAAAAATTCCAAAATTCATAAATTCAAAAATTCAAAAACTTTAAAATCTGAAAATAAGAAAGAAAATGTGAAAATTCGAAAGAATAGCTAACTGATAATGACTAACTATTAAATAATAGGTATTAGAAATTCCTTTTTATGAATTTATCCAAAGTTACGAAGTATCCAAAATAACGAATGCCGCATTTAAATAAATGGAACGGAACAAATTAATAGCAAAATAATAATAATAATAATAATACAAATTTGTATTATTATTATTGTTATTTATTATTATTAATGTGTTACGTTCCATTTTTTTAATTACGGCATTCATCATTTTGGATAATTTGTAACTTCGGATAAATTCGTATTTGTTACGTTCGCTAACAGACAAATTTTAAAGGAAATTCCAGTACCGATAATTTAATAGTTAGTAGTAGTTAAGTTATTATTACTAGTTAGTTATTACTTCAGATTTTCAAATTTTCAGGTTTCAGATTTAGTGAATTTATGAATTTGCGAATTTACAAATTTCCGAATATTCTGAAACATCTGTTAAACAGGTTTTCGTTAATTCGGATAATTTTGAATGAACTAATTAAAAAACGAATTTGTAACAAAACAAATTGCACATGTCTAAATATATATATATATATATATATATATATATATATATATATATATATATATATAACTCCTCTCCATGGCCCACCTCACTATCTGTCCCCTGGACCCTGTCCCCTCTCAATTACTGTGACCACCTTCCCACTCTATCCTAAGCTTCCTAACCCACATCTTCAACCTCTCACTCCTCCGGCACCTTTCCTTCCCTGCTCAAACATGCAGTGGTTATTCCCATACTCAAAAAACCCTCACTAGACCCCACTTGTTTGAATAAATTAAGACCCATCTCCCTGCTCCCGTTTGCCTCCAAGCTCATCGAATGCCTTGTCCATGACCGAATGAGTCGCTACCTCATGGACAACAACCTTCTCGACCCCCTACAGTCTGGCTTCCACACACAACATTTTACTGAAACTGCCCGTCTAAACTGTGACATCATAAGGGGCGGGATCACCATGTGATATCAGCCGGTGACCCTGCCCCTTATGCCGATATAAGTCGCTGCGCAACGTGGCATTATAGCGAGAGAGAGGCAGTCTATTATGAATTCTGCTGCTAGACTAATACACCTCACTAACCGATCCATGACTGCTGCTCCTCTCTGCCAATCCCTTCACTGGCTCCCCCTACCCCACCGTGTAAAATTCAGAATGCTAACTATAACATACAAGGCCATCCCCAACATCACCCCCATCTACATCACCAACCTCATCTGCAGATATCTCCCAATTCGTCCCCTCCGCTCCAGAGCCTCTCCCATCCTCTGGAACTCCCTGACCCAGTATATCCGATCAGCCCCTACTCTGTCCACCTTTAGGAGATCCCTGAAAACCCATGTATTCAGGCAAGCCTATCCCACACCCACCTAACAACTGTCCCCGAGCCTCCACCATCAAATCATTCTCTGCAGCTATTACCTTTTGTACCACCCCCTCCCTTTAGAATGTAAGCTCTACGAGCCGGGCCCTCCTGTACCTTTTGTATTGAACTGTACTGTAATTGTGTTGTCCCCCCCTATACATTGTAAAGCGCTGTGTAACCTGTTGGGGCTATATAAATCATGTATAATAATAATAATAATATTGACAAAAAGAGTGCATATATGAGAGGCAGGTACACCAAACAAATTCCCTGTCACTAATGCCGCATACACATGACCGGACTTTTTCGACGGACTAGGTCCGGCGGTCTTCCCGCCGTATACTTTCGCCGGAGGTCCGACTGACTTTCTGAACGAACTCACTTGGCCACACATGACCGGACTAAGTCCATTAGAAAGTCCATTTGCTTTGAACTTGATGATGTAAATGGGACCAAACAAGGAAGTTCAATAGCCAGTAGCCAATAGCTGCCCTTGCATCATATTTGGTCCGTCGGACTTGCACACAGATGAACGGTTTTCCAGATTTTTTGTCCGTCGGACAGATTTGAACCATGTTCTATTTATAGGTCTGTCTGATTTTTTTTTCATAAAAAATGGTCAGACTAGCCCACACATGATCTGATTGTCCGACGGACTGATCCCGTCGACCTAGTCTGCCAGAAAGTCCGGTCGTGTGTACGCGGCATTAGGCTTCCAGTGCTGGCTTACATAATGAGTTCATATTTTACAAAGCTATTTTTTTATTCTTTCCCAGTAAACATATCATCGGTATTTTCCCTTTTTAAGTTAGTTGATCCATGGCAGCATAATAAAGCATATTTTTGTTGAGGACACTTTGGTTTGGCACAGCGTTTTAAAAGAGGGGAGAATATCCGGTAATCTACAGGAACTGACTAGAGCAAAAAAAAAAATCAATGCCCACATTGATTTCTCCTGTTTTCTTATTCCTTCTTATTAACGACTGTAAAACAAACTTATATAAGAAACAAAATTTAGTTAAAAAAAATTAATAAAATTAAATGTCTACAAGATTATATGCTGGCTTGTGAAAATTAGCTACTGTATTATGAATAGCTCAAATTCTGTTTCTGCTTCCAAAACTAGGAAGAGATGGCATGGGGCATGGAAGAAAAGGGTTGAGTTCTGGTGCTCAATTTTCAGGGGGGCACTGCCAGCCAGCCAGCCACCCAACCAACCAACCAACCTCCCCCCGCTCACTTAATCAATGTCTGCTACCCCGTCGATCAATCGCTACATTGCTTGCCGGTCGCCCAGCAGGCCCCCCGCCAGCCCCTGCATTTACCCCATGCAAGTGGTGGCTTCCCCCGGCTGCATCTCCTCCCAAGTCTAGGCAGTTGCTTCTCCTGCCAGTCAATCAGGACTGAGGAGCCGCAGCCAATCTGGCCTAACACTCCCAGCAAATCTGGTCTCAGGACCCACTTCCTGATTGGCTGGGAGGATAAACAGGAAGTTATTAGCAAATATTTATTTACTAATTTCACTCAACTGGGTGGGTTCAGTGCTCTGTGCCCAGAGCCCATCCTTTTTTGAAGCCAATTAGAGCCTCAGGCTCCAATCATGTGCTTCTAAAAAGAAAAATCCCCATTGGAATCCATCCGTCCGGCACCTCGGGAATGTATTTGGGTCCGAACGCATTGGATGAGAGGTCCTGCACCCTGCATAAGCGGCCGCTGATGAATAGTCATATTCAACTGGATTTTTTCTGTCATATTGAAGAAGAAAGAAAGGAGAAAATGCATACTAAAACTTCAGAAGCAATCCCCTATTTGTTTTTAATATTTTTCTCTATTATTTTTAAAAAACATGTATGCCGCGTACACACGACCGGACTTTTCGACAGACTAGGTCCGACTGTCTTCCCAACGGACTTTCGGCGGAGGTCCGACGGACTTTCTGAACGAGCGGACTTGGCCACACATGACTGGACTAGGTCCGATCGAAAGTTCGTTTGTTTTGAACGTGATGAGGTAAATGGGACTAAACAAGGAAGTTCAATAGCCAGTAGCCAATAGCTGCCCTTGCATCGTATTTGGTCCGTCAGACCAGCACACAGACGAATGGTTATCCCGATTTTTAGTCTGTCGGATTTGAGTCCGTCGGATAGATATGAAACATGTTCTATTTCTAGGTCCATCAGACTTTCTTTATAAAAAGCGGTCAGACTAGCCCTCATAAGATCGGATTGTCCAACGGACTAATCTCGCCGGATCTAGTCTCCCGGAAAGTCCAATCGTGTGCACATGGCATTAGGGAATATTTATTAAATTGTTGATGCTCTGTAGTTTATTTAATTTTTTTTAATATATATTGTATATTTTGAATTAGAGTTTTTTTATATATTTTTTTATATTGCAGAGGCTGATGCAATGCTTTAGGAATTGTTTTTGCTGTTGGGAAAAGCATTGCCGCCTTGCATAGTAGCACATTGCCAAGCGGTGTGTTTTAAAAAAAAAAGGTCATGTGTGATTTTAGGCATGTTAGGGTGCATTGTCAGCCCATTCATTTTGAATAGGCTGACTCATGCAACATAACTTAACGTGCCTCATAACATGTGATAACTATGGATGGGCAGAACATCCCCCCCCCCCCCCCCCCCCTGGTTCGGATCACACCAGGAGTTTGAGCAAACATGCAAACCCTATAAAAGTCTATGGGACACGAACATTAAAAATCAAAAGTGCTATTTTAAAGGCTTATATGTTTCAGGGCAGGACTGTCGGCTAATTGCCAGCTCTCTTCTCTCTCCACAGTTACCAGCTGTTCCTGATGATGCTCGTCTGACCTGCCTACTTAAAGCCTTCCAGCTCACTTCACCTCTGCCTTCACTTAGTCACATCACTAGAAACCATCTCCTGCAGTTTGTTTAAAGACTGGCTTGCTGACATGCCTTCTGGCTCCTTATCCTGCTTGCTGTTGCTCTACTTGGATCCCTGACTTCTGGCCTGGTTGACTACTCGATCTGGTTACTGGACTCTGGCTATGCTTGACTACGCTTTTTCTATTTACCTTTTTATTTTTATTAATAAACAAGTGTGATTTAATTGTACTTCTGTCTCAGTCTGATTCATGGTTTCTGACAGTAGGCGAAGGCCATGAATTCAGAATCTACAGTCAATCCACTTGTTGGTAATATGTTTTTCAGATTGGATGAGCAAGATCACTTGGATCAGTTTGCCTTGGCGTTACAAATGCTCCTGAACCACACGGCTCACCTGGAATCCCCCACGGTGGCTGCTCTGGTATAACCTGAGTCGCAGGCCGTCCCTGCTGCTGCACCAGTCTCTGTGCGGGCACCCGCCTCGAGTATTACCTCTATAAGAGGTATGTCTTGTTCTGCTCCGCTTCCCCAGCGATTTGGGGGCGATCTAGTTCAATGCAGAGGGTTTCTCAATCAGGTTGGAATATACTTTGAGGTGCTGCCCCAGGCGTTTCCCATGGACAGAAGCAAAGTAGGTTTCGTGATATCTTTGCTTTCTGAGAGAGCCTTGGACTGGGCTAACCCTCTATGGGAGACGCAAAAACCTGTTGTCTTGAGTTACCCTCAGTTTGTGGCCTCCTTTAAAAGGGTATTTGACGTTCCCGCACGCTCCGCTTCTGCTGCCAAGTGCCTCATGTCCATCAAACAGAGTATGAGAACTGTTGCCGACTACGCCATTGAATTCCGTACTCTGGCAGCAGAGGTTGCTTGGAACAATGAGGCCATCGTGGCTGCTTTTTCCCATGGTCTCTCGGATTCCATCAAGGATGAGATAGCAGCCCGAGATATACCCACTGTGCTGGAGAGCTTGATCTCGTTTGCCATCCTCATTGACTCCAGACTCAGACAAAGACTTTCTCTTAAGGAGCGCTTGCGGAAGCCTCCTGTACGTTTGCCTCTGAGCTTTGTAGTCCCACCCATGCCTCTGTCACCTCCCATGCCTCCTGGTACTGAGTTGGTCAGTGAAGATGAACCCATGCACCTGGGCTTCACGTGTCTCTCTGCGGATGAGAGATCCTTTAGGGGGAGGGAGAGATTGTGCCTTTATTGTGGCCAGGCAGGTCACTATTTGAAGTCTTGTCCTAACCGTCCAGGGAATGCCCGAACCTTGAGGTCCTGTCATGGACAGACCTTAGGTGGCGTTGTTTCGTCCCCAGTTATCCAGAAGGATAAGCCCCTGGTTTTGGTCACTCTTTCTTGGGCTGAGTTGTTCATCGAGATACATGCTCTAATCGACTCTGGGGCTGCAGGCCTGTTCATTGATGCAGCACTCGATTCCGCTGCAGCTGCGTGACACTCCACTTGCCATTGAGCCTGCAGCCTGTGACTCATGAGACTGTTCCATTGTCCATGGTCGTAGGGGCTCTTCACCATGAGATAATCCAATTCCAAGTTATTTCCTCACCCAGGTTTCCGCTGGTTATTGGTTATCCTTGGTTACAGAGGCACAACCCCTCGCAAGCACTACTATGCGAGGAATAGTGGCCCATTATGCTTTACCTTTGCAGGGAAACAAAGAGGAAGTAAAACCCATCAGGGTTTACTTCCTCTTTAACCACTTCAGCCCCGTAAGATTTGGCTGCTCAATGACCAGGCCATTTTTTTGCATTTCGGCACTGCGTCGCTTTAACTGACAATTGTGCGGTCATGTGACGCTGTACCCAAACAAAATTTACGTCCTTTTTTTCACACATATAGAGCTTTCTTTTGGTGGTATTTGATCATCTATAGGGTTTCTATTTTTTTGCGTTATAAACAAAAAATAGCGACAATTTAAAAAAAATATATATTTTGTACTTTTTGTTATAATAAATATCCCATTTTTCTTTTTTTTTTTTAAAACACTTTTTTCCTTAGTTTAGGCCGATACGTATTCTTCTACATATTTTTAGTAATACAAATCGCAATAAGTGTATATTGATTGGTTTGCACAAACGTTATGACATCTACAAAATAGGGGATAGATTTATGGCATTTTTATTATTATTATTTTTTTTACTAGTAATGGCACCGATCTGAGATTTTTATTGGGACTGCGACATTATGGCGTACACATCGGACACTTTTGACACATTTTTGAAACCATTGACAATTATACAGCGATTAGTGCTATAAAAATCGCACTGATTACTGTGTAAATGTCACTGGCAAGGAAGGGGTTAACACCGGGGGGTGATCAAATTGTGTTCCCTGACTGTGTGTTCTAACTGTAGGGGGATGGGACTGACTATAAGAGATGACAGATCATGGTTCCTAGCTATTAGAAACGCAGACTCTCCTCGCAGAATGGGGATTTGTGTGTTGACACACACACATCCCTGTTCTGTCTCTCGTGCCTGCAATCGCTCGTGGCCGGCGGTCATCGAGACCACCGGCCATGAGCATTGGCACTCCTGCAATGCAGCACGCGCACCTGCTATCCCACTTAAAGGAGCCGATGTACAACTACGACAGTTCGCGGGATCGTGCCGATCTACCGCAGTATAATGACGGCGGCTGGTCGGCAAGTGTTTATTGAAAGCAAGCTTTCATGATAATTTAAATCCCTTCATTAGACTCTTTACATCATTTAAGTTAGCCAATAAAGAGTATGACTTAACCACTTGCTAAGCACCGCATGTGATGTACGTCCTTACTTTGGGGTCAGATATCGTTGTTATGGCAGCAGCTATTTGCCATAACCCCCAGTATCCCCGCGCTCGGCCGTCGGTCGGCTACAAGATAAAAGTGGTCTCCGTAGTGGATTTGCCCACTCCTGCCGAGATCCGGGGTCAGCGGCTTACCGGAGCCATCAGCAGCGGCGGAGACGATCGGATCTGTCCCCTGGGCTGACATGAAGATGAGTGAGAGGAGGATGGCCCCCACCCGTCTCCATGACACTGCAGGGTGGAAGTGACCTCAAAAAACCAATTCCCCCCATAGCTCTTAAAGGGCCAATGTATTTTTTTAATTTTTTTAAATGACGATTTTATTATTATTTTTTATTGCATTTTAGTGTAAATATGAGCTCTCATGGCTTTTTGACCCCACATCTCATATTTAAGAGGTCCTGTCATGTTTTTTTTTTCAAGGGATGTTTACAAGGATTTTTTCAAGGAATGATTACAAGGGATGTTTACATTCCTTGTAATAGGAATAAAAGTGAAACTTTAAAAAAAAAAACTGTGTAAAAATAAAAAGTAAAAGGTAAAATAAATAAGAAAAAAATAGAATGTAAATTCCCCCCCCGTCCCGCCAAGCTCATGTGCAGAAGCGAATGCATACGCGAGTAGCACCCGCATATGAAAATGGTGTTCAAACCACACATGTCAGGTATCAATGCGATCGGTAGTGTGACAGCAATAATTCTAGCTCTAGACCTTCTCTATGATGCAAAACATGCAACCAGTAGAATTTTTTTAATTTTGCCTACGGAGAGTTTTAAGGGTAAAAGTTTGTCGCCATTCTAAGCCCTTGTACACACGGTTGGACATTCCGACGGAAAATGTCAGATCGGACCGTGTTGTCGGTTAATCCGACTGTGTATGGGCTCCATCGGAACTGTTTCTGTCGGAATATCCAACGGACAAAGTTTTAGAGCTGGGCTCTAAAACTTTTCGACAACATGATCCGATGTGTGTAGAGAATTCCGATCGGACAAAGTGCCACGCATGCTCAGATCAAATTCCTAGACCAAAGCTATTGGCTACTAGCCTGAACGTAGTTCCGTCGTAAGGAAATAACGTTGTCACGTTCAGAACGATCGGATTTTCCGACAACTTTGTCCGACCGTGTGTATGCAACACAAGTTTCGGACAAAATCCGACGGATTTTGTTGTCGGAATGTCCGACCGTGTGTACAAGGGCTAAGAGTGGACGCAATTTTAAAGCATGACATGTTTGGTATCAATTTTACTCAGCGTAACCTTTCACAATATTAAAAAAAATAAATAAATTGGGCTAACTTTACTGTTGTCTTGTTTTTTAATTTAAAAAATTAGATTTTTTTTAAAAAAAGTGTGCTTGTAAGTGCGCAATTACGGTGTGACAGAAAGTATTGCAACGACTAAAATGCCATTTTATTCTCTGGGATGTTAGAAAAAAAATGTACAATGTTTGGGGGTTCTAAGTAATTTTTTAGCTAAAAAAAATGTTTTAACTTGTAAACACCGCATCTAAAAAAAAGGCTCTAAACATTCTGCATTGACAATGGCTATCATGATATAAAAATCTATTACTCAAACATTAATGAAATTGTCATTATTCTTCAACCAGTTGGAGTTTTTAAGACTTTCTATTCACACGGTGCGCTGCACCCTCCACAATCTTCATACACCTGAAGGGACCCATATTTTTTGGACCTTCCTCGAGCCAAGTTGCCAAAGACTTACTCACGACTGACAAGGTTCAGTGTTACCTCACCCATACATTACATTAAAAAAAGATAATGTCTGGGTTTGCAAAGCCATTTGGTGCACACAATGAGGATTTACATTCGCTTTGACTATAAGAATATATTTATATGAAACTTTTTGTGCCCAGAGTTCAGCTTCAAGAGTAGCAGTGTTGGAACAGATAGTTCTCTGGTGAAGACCTCCCGGTGGGAGCTACAATAGGGTCTGGGTAACAGTTGGGAGCAGCGCTAAGCATCAACAAGAGCCAAAATCCAACCTTAGTTAAAATAAGTCCTTCTTTCCCTTTTCAAAAAGTTGGGAGGCATGGAGTTCATGTCAGCTAGTTAGAGCAGAATTCCTAAGACTTTCATTTTATAACTTCCTGGGCACCCCAGGGAATTTAACAACATTTGCAACTCACTGTATCTAGTAAAAGATACACGGCAAGGTCAAAAATGGATGAAGTGATAGAATAAAAGCATGTAAAGTGCTTTGATGGCAAAAGGTTATACAAGCATGAACAACACTCTTGCACTCCCCTCCGGTGGCAGACATGTCTTTGATGTGTGATTTAATAGCCAGGCCTAAGTCACTTGGAACTGTTCAAACTCTTTCCTTTCTTTTTTTTTTTGGTGTTTGCAGTATGCCAAGAACAGATTTCAAGAGCACTTAGGTGTTTGTCACAGAATTATTTTCATTGTGTTATACAATTGGAAATAATAATTTTTTGTAAATTGTTTCTTAAATTTTTTTAGTATCTTACTTACGCGGAAGAGCAGATCTTCACAACCGGAAAGAGATTAAAAAACTTTGTAAGGTATGCAGAAGGAAAAATAATATTTTTTTCTTTATTTTTTTATAAGGAACTAATGTTTGTTTATTTTGTTGTTTTATTTTAGGGGACCTTTTTTTTTTTTCTTTTTGGGGGCATGTAGTATAGAAAATTACTTATCTTTTTCACTGGTCCCACAGACTTCTTCCCTAGTCCAACAGGCTCCCTCCCTGGTCCCACAGGATCATAGTCCCACAGTCTCCCTCCCCGGTCCAACGGGCTCCCTCCCTAGTACCACAGGCTCCCTCCCCGGTCTAGCAGGCTCCCTCCCTAGTACCACAGGCTCCCTCCCTGGTGCCACAGGCATCCTCTCCGTTCCAACAGGCTCCCTCCCTGGTCCAACAGGCTCCCTCCCTATTTCCACAGGCTCCCTCCCCAGTCCAACAGGCTCCCTCTCTAGTCCTACAGGCTCCCTCCCTGGTCACACAGGCTCCCTCCTTGGTCCCATAGGCTCCCTCCCTAATGCCACAGGCTCCCTCCCCGGTCCAACAGGCTCCCTCCCTATTTCCACAGGCTCCCTCCCTGGTCCCACAGGATTCTAGTCCCACAGGCTCCCTCCCTAGTCCCACAGGCTCCCTCCCTAGTCCCACAGGTTCCCTCCCCTGTCCAACAGGCTCCCTCCCCAGTCCCACGGGCACTGGTATGCAGAAGGAAAATAATATTTTTTTCTTTATTTTTTTTTATAAGGAACTAATGTTTGTTTATTTTGTTGTTATATTTTAGGGGACCTTTTTTTTTTTTTCTTTTTTTTTCTTTTAGGGGGCATGTAGTATAGAAAATTACTTATCTTTTTCACTGGTCCCACAGACTCCCTCCCCAGTCCAACAGGCTTCCTTCCTAGTCCCACAGGCCCCCTCCCTAGCCCAAAAGGCCCCCTCCCTAGCCCAACAGGCTCCTTCCCTGATCCCACAGGATCATAGTCCCACAGTCTCCCTCCCCGGTCCAACAGGCTCCCTCCCTAGTACCACAGGCTCCCTCCCCGGTCCAACAGGCTCCCTCTCTAGTCCTACAGGCTCCCTCTCTAGTCCTACAGGCTCCCTCCCTGGTCACACAGGCTCCCTCCTTGGTCCCATAGGCTCCCTTCCTAATGCCACAGGCTCTCTCCCCGGTCCAACAGGCTCCCTCCCTATTTCCACAGGCTCCCTCCCTGGTCCCACAGGATTCTAGTCCCACAGGCTCCCTCCCTAGTCCCACAGGCTCCCTCCCTAGTCCCACAGGCTCCCTCCCTAGTCCCACAGGTTCCCTCCCCTGTCCAACAGGCTCCCTCCCCAGTCCCACGGGCACTTCGTAAGGTATGCAGAAGGAAAATTATATTTTTTTCTTTATTTTTTTATAAGGAACTAATGTTTGTTTATTTTGTTGTTTTATTTTAGCTGACCTTTTTTTTTTCCTTTTTTTTTCTTTTAGGGGGCATGTAGTATAGAAAATTACTTATCTTTTTCATTGGTCCCACAGACTCCCTCCCCAGTCCAACAGGCTCCCTTCCTAGTCCCACAGGCCCCCTCCCTAGCCCAACAGGCCCCCTCCCTAGCCCAACAGGCCCCCTCCCTAGCCCAACAGGCCCCCTCCCTAGCCCAACAGGCCCCCTCCCTAGTCCAACAGGCTCCTTCCCTGGTCCCACAGGATCATAGCCCCACAGTCTCCCTCCCCGGTCCAACAGGCTCCCTCCCTAGTACCACAGGCTCCCTCCCCGGTCCAACAGGCTCCCTCTCTAGTCCTACAGGCTCCCTCCCTGATCACACAGGCTCCCTCCCTGGTCACACAGGCTCCCTCCTTGGTCTCATAGGCTCCCTCCCTAATGCCACAGGCTCCCTCCCCGGTCCAACAGGCTCCCTCCCTATTTCCACAGGCTCCCTCCCTGGTCCCACAGGATTCTAGTCCCACAGGCTTCCTCCCTAGTCCCACAGGTTCCCTCCCCTGTCCAACAGGCTCCCTCCCCAGTCCCACGGGCAGTTCGTAAGGTATGCAGAAGGAAAATTATATTTTTTTCTTTATTTTTTTATAAGGAACTAATGTTTGTTTATTTTGTTGTTTTATTTTAGGGGACCTTTTTTTTTTCTTTTTTTTTCTTTTAGGGGGCATGTAGTATAGAAAATTACTTATCTTTTTCACTGGTCCCACAGACTCCCTCCCCAGTCCCACAGGCTCCCTTCCTAGTCCCACAGGCCCCCTCCCTAGCCCAACATGCCCCCTCCCTAGCCCAACAGGCCCCCTCCCTAGTTCCACAGGCTCCTTCCCTGGTCCCACAGGATCATAGTCCCACAGTCTCCCTCCCCGGTCCAACAGGCTCCCTCCCTAGTACCACAGGCTCCCTCCCCGGTCCACCAGGCTCCCTCCCTAGTACCACAGGCTCCCTCCCTAGTACCACAGGCTCCCTCCCTAGTCCCACAGGCTCCCTCCCTGGTGCCACAGGCTCCATCCCCGGTCCAACAGGCTCCCTCTCTAGTCCCACAGGCTCCCTCCCTAGTCCCACAGGTTCCCTCCCCTGTCCAACAGGCTCCCTCCCCAGTCCCACGGGCACTTCGTAAGGTATGCAGAAGGAAAATTATATTTTTTTCTTTATTTTTTTATAAGGAACTAATGTTTGTTTATTTTGTTGTTTTATTTTAGCTGACCTTTTTTTTTTCCTTTTTTTTTCTTTTAGGGGGCATGTAGTATAGAAAATTACTTATCTTTTTCACTGGTCCCACAGACTCCCTCCCCAGTCCCACAGGCTCCCTTCCTAGTCCCACAGGCCCCCTCCCTAGCCCAACATGCCCCCTCCCTAGCCCAACAGGCCCCCTCCCTAGTTCCACAGGCTCCTTCCCTGGTCCCACAGGATCATAGTCCCACAGTCTCCCTCCCCGGTCCAACAGGCTCCCTCCCTAGTACCACAGGCTCCCTCCCCGGTCCACCAGGCTCCCTCCCTAGTACCACAGGCTCCCTCCCTAGTACCACAGGCTCCCTCCCTAGTCCCACAGGCTCCCTCCCTGGTGCCACAGGCTCCATCCCCGGTCCAACAGGCTCCCTCTCTAGTCCTACAGGCTCCCTCCCTGGTCACACAGGCTCCCTCCTTGGTCCCATAGGCTCCCTCCCTAATGCCACAGGCTCCCTCCCTGGTCCCACAGGATTCTAGTCCCACAGGCTCCCTCCCTAGTCCCACAGGCTCCCTCCCTAGTCCCACAGGCTCCTTCCCTAGTCCCACAGGCTCCCTCAACTGTCCCACGGGCTCCCTCCCTGATCACACAGGTTCCCTCCCCTGTCCAAAAGGCTCCCTCCCCAGTCCCACAGGCTCCCTCCCCTGTGCCACAGGCTCCCTCCCTGGTCCCACAAGTTACTTCCCCTGTCCAACAGGCTCCCTCCCCAGTCCCACGGGCTCCCTCAACTGTCCCACGGGCTCCCTCCCTGGTAACACAGGTTCCCTTCCCTGTCCAACGGGCTCCCTCCCCAGTCCCACGGGCTCCCTGCCCTGTGCCACGGGCTACCTCCCTGGTCCAACAGGCTCCCTCTCTAGTCCTACAGGCTCCCTCCCTGATCACACAGGCTCCCTCCCTGGTCACACAGGCTCCCTCCCTGGTCACACAGGCTCCCTCCTTGGTCCCATAGGCTCCCTCCCTAATGCCACAGGCTCCCTCCCCGGTCCAACAGGCTCCCTCCCTATTTCCACAGGCTCCCTCCCTGGTCCCACAGGATTCTAGTCCCACAGGCTTCCTCCCTAGTCCCACAGGTTCCCTCCCCTGTCCCACAGGTTCCCTCCCCAGTCTCACGGGCACTTCGTAAGGTATGCAGAAGGAAAATTATATTTTTTTCTTTATTTTTTTATAAGGAACTAATGTTTGTTTATTTTGTTGTTTTATTTTAGGGGACCTTTTTTTTTTCTTTTTTTTTTCTTTTAGGGGGCATGTAGTATAGAAAATTACTTATCTTTTTCACTGGTCCCACAGACTCCCTCCCCAGTCCCACAGGCTCCCTTCCTAGTCCCACAGGCCCCCTCCCTAGCCCAACAGGCCCCCTCCCTAGTCCAACAGGCTCCTTCCCTGGTCCCACAGGATCATAGTCCCACAGTCTCCCTCCCCGGTCCAACAGGCTCCCTCCCTAGTACCACAGGCTCCCTCCCCGGTCCACCAGGCTCCCTCCCTAGTACCACAGGCTCCCTCCCTAGTACCACAGGCTCCCTCCCTAGTCCCACAGGCTCCCTCCCTGGTGCCACAGGCTCCATCCCCGGTCCAACAGGCTCCCTCTCTAGTCCTACAGGCTCCCTCCCTGGTCACACAGGCTCCCTCCTTGGTCCCATAGGCTCCCTCCCTAATGCCACAGGCTCCCTCCCTGGTCCCACAGGATTCTAGTCCCACAGGCTCCCTCCCTAGTCCCACAGGCTCCCTTCCTAGTCCCACAGGCTCCTTCCCTAGTCCCACAGGCTCCCTCAACTGTCCCACGGGCTCCCTCCCTGATCACACAGGTTCCCTCCCCTGTCCAAAAGGCTCCCTCCCCAGTCCCACGGGCTCCCTCCCCTGTGCCACGGGCTCCCTCTGTGGTCCCACAAGTTACTTCCCCTGTCCAACAGGCTCCCTCCCCAGTCCCACAGGCTCCCTCAACTGTCCCACGGGCTCCCTCCCTGGTAACACAGGTTCCCTTCCCTGTCCAACGGGCTCCCTCCCCAGTCCCACGGGCTCCCTGCCCTGTGCCACGGGCTCCCTCCCTGGTCCCACAAGTTACCTCCCCTGTCCAACAGGCTCCCTCCCCAGTCCCACGGGCTCCCTCCCTGGTCCCACGGGCTCCCTCCCTGGTCCCTCGAGCTCCCTCCCTGGTCCCACAGGCTCCCTCACCATCCATTCCAGTAAATACCAATCCCAGGAAGCTGCCCCCTTTCTTTGGGTGTGTGGCCACCCTCTCACTAGCAACATCACATACAATGCATGACCACTGGCCACCACTGGCCTTCCATTGTACATGATTGCATTGAGGGCAAGCCGGCATGCCGGGGTTGGAGATGGGAGCTGCTATGGGACAAAGTAATACGGTACATTTTTTGTTGTATAGCATCCCTCTAGACTAAACAAGCATTATATTACAAATATACAAAGAAGGGATTTTTTTTTATCTAGCTGACCATAGTTCAGCATTAAGATCTCAGAACACAAATCTAAGCGTTTACTATTTATTTCAGAAAGCTATTACATAAAAGCCGACATCGGATCCAGAACACAACAAACGTGGTATATTGATTTGCAGTGGCTGCATGTAGGATAATTATTATTATTTTTTATAGAAAGAAAAATCTCTTTGTCTAATCATGAAGCACAAAACAACGTTCTCTCAGTACACTGGTGGCTTTTAAAGCACTTGAGTTGTTTCTCAAGAACAATTGACTTTGACTATATGGCCCCTAAAATCAACTTCAAAGACAATATTAACAGTCAAGTAACTATAAACAAAGAATCTTCTGAAGTCTCTTGAAGGTTCAACAAAGATGCCCCAAATGTTGTGCTTTTAAAGTGATTAAGTAAAAATTATTTTTTTGCAATGAATGTTATACCAACTAGTTGAATATATATTGCTGTTTTTGTTTTTATTTTTGTGTTTATTATAATTGCAAATTAAAGGCCCTTTCATAGGGGATGGACCAATCAGTTGCGCTTGTCAGTTTTTCAAGTGGAGCTGATCAGACCCTCCTGTCTTCGCTATAGAATGACGGACATGTGTCCATTGGCACTTGCCGACATCCAATGCTAAAAACAGACAGTCTGGAAGATCGGATGGCAGTTGGGTGTAAACGGACAGGTGGTCTGTTTACATCCAACTGCCCATAGAGGATAGTGGGCTGTGTCCGCTCTGCATAAGATCCAATGGATCCCACCCCATGTGTAAGGGATCTTAATATATTACCACCTAGTACACTCCAGACACTAGAGTTGGGTCGAAAGCCATACGCCCCCCCGCCCCCCCCGATTTTGTTCCCGCCAGGACTCTCAAACATCACAAAAGTTGGGACTTAAATTACAAAGCCTATTAAACTCTATGGGACCCCGGAGTTGAAAAATTAAAAGTGATCATTTTAAAGGCTTATATGCATGTTATTGGCAATAAAAAAAAAAAAGGCATGGGGGACTGGCTACTGCATTTTTACAGGAGTAGTGATTTTAATGATGATTAAGATGAAACAATAAAAATTCACAATGTACTTAAATATATTGACTGGGGGTTCCCTGTGGTCTGCCTGTAAAGTGGCACATCTGTACCATGTATAGAACCTGCTGCAACAAAACTGACATTTATAAAGAAAAAAAAAATCCATACCAACCAAACTGTTTGCTCAGCTCAAACTGTACACCCCAAAGGGAACAAAGTCTTTACCAAGTAACTATAGACCTGTTAGTTTAACTTCTATAGTTGGGAAGATACTGGAGATATTAATGAAAGACCACATAGACGAGTTCTTGCAGGAAAAAAATTTTTTAAGCAACAGACAGCATGGATTCATGAAAGGCAGACGTTGTCAGACAAACATGATATCTTTTTATGAGGAGGTAAGTAAAACCTTGGACAGAGGGATGGTGGTGGACGTGGTATACTTGGACAGAGGGGTGGTAGTGGACGTGGTATACTTGGACAGAGGGGTGGTGGTGGACGTGGTATACTTGGACAGAGGGGTGGCGGTGGACGTGGTATACTTGGACAGAGGGGTGGCGGTGGACGTGGTATACTTGGACAGAGGGGTGGTGGTGGACGTGGTATACTTGGACAGAGGGGTGGCGGTGGACGTGGTATACTTGGATTTTGCAAAAGCGTTTGATACAGTTCCGCACACACGGCTCATGTCTAAGGTAAAGTCTACAGGTTTGGAAATATCCGTTTGTAAATGGATAGAAAATTGGCTAAACGACAGAATTCAGAGAGTAGTGGTTAATGATTCTTACTCTGAATGGTCTAAGGTTATCAGTGGTGTACTCCAAGGTTCAGTGCTGGGACCCTTACTTTTTAATATCTTTATAAATGATATTGGGTCTGGGATCAAAAGTAAAATTTCTGTCTTTGCAGATGACATCAAGCTATGCAGTGGAATAACGTCCTTACAGGATGTCTCCAATTTACAAGCCAACCTCAATGCTCTGTGTAATTCGGCGACTATGTGACAGATGAGGTTTAATGTTGAGAAATGTAAAGTTCTGCACTTGGGGGCTACGAATATGCATCATACATACTAGGGGGAGTACAACTGGGGGAATCCATAGTGGAGAAGGATCTGGGGGTTTTGGTAGATTGTAAGCTCATTAATAGCATGCAATGCCAAGCTGCGGTTTCCAAAGCGAGCAAAGTCATTTCTCTTACTAAGAGAGGTATGGACTCCAGAGAGAGAAATATCATTTTGCCCATGTACAAATTATTAGTAAGACCTCATCTGGAATATGCAGTTCAGTTTTGGGCACCAGTTCTCAAAAAGGATATCGGGGAACTGGAGAAAGTGCAGAGAAGGGCAACCAAACTGATAAGAGGCATGGAGGAGCTCAGCTATGAGGAAAGATTAGAGGAACTGAATTTATTCTCTCTGTGATAAGAGGAGATTAAGGGGGGGGGGGGGATATGATCAACATGTACAAATATATAAGAGGTCCATATAGTGAACTTGGTGTTGAGTTATTCACTTTACAGTCAATAAAGAGGACAAAGGGGCTCCCTTTTTACGTCTAGAGGAAAAGAAATTTCATCTCCAAATACGGAAAGGTTTCTTCACAATAAGAGCTGTGAAATTGGGGAATAGATTCCCTCCAGAGGTGGTTCTGGCCAGCTCAGTAGATTGCTTTAAGAAAGGTCTGGATTATTTGCATAATATAACTGGGTACTGACATTTATAGGTAAAATTGATCCGGGGAAAATCCGATTGCCTCTCGGGGGATCAGGAAGGAATTTTTTCCCCTGCTTTAGCAAATTGGATCATGCTCTGCTGGTTTTTTTTTGCCTTCCTCTGGATCAACTGTGGGTATAGAATTGGGTATATGGGATTGTATTATATTATTATTTTGTTTGTGGTTGAACTAGATGGACTTTTTTTGAACCTGACTAACTATGTAACTATTTAACTCTACCAGACACCAGGCAGTTACAGTTGTATTGTATATTTCCCTGCCATTGATAATAAGCTCAGACGTGTTTGGATCCTAGTCCAAATCCACCAGAGCAAGCCCACCAGGAAGCTCTCACTGTAATGGGCACAACTTATCTGCAGCCAAGGTGTTTTCTGACTTCAGCCACGTGTATATGGGCAAGTACAGTGGTGTGAAAAAGTGTTTGCCCCCTTCCTCATTTCCTGTTCCTTTGCATGTTTGTCACACTTAAGTGTTTCGGAACATCAAACCAATTTAAACAATAGTCAAAGACAACACAAGTAAACACAAAATGCAATTTGTAAATGAAGGTGTTTATTATTAAAGGTGAAAAAAAATCCAAACCATCATGGCCCTGTGTGAAAAAGTGATTGCCCCCCTTGTTAAAACATACTATAACTGTGGTTGTCCACACCTGAGTTCAATTTCTCTAGCCACACCCAGGCCTGATTATTGCCACACCTGTTCACAATCAAGGCATCACTTAAATAGGAGCTGCTTGACACAGTAAGGTCCACCAGAAGATCCTTAAAAGCTACACATCATGCCGAGACCCAAAGAAATTCAGGAACAATTGAGAAAGAAAGTAATTGAGATCTATCAGTCTGGAAAGGGTTATAAAGCCATTTCCAAAGCTTTGGGAATCCAGCAAACCACAGTGAGAGCCATTATCCACAAATGGCGAAGACATGGAACAGTGGTGAACCTTCCCAGTAGTGGCCGGCCGCCCAAAATTACCCCAAGAGCGCAGCGACGACTCATCCAAGAGGTCACAAAAGACCCCACAACAACGTCCAAGGAACTGCAGGCCTCACTTGCCTCAGTTAAGGTCAGCGTTCATGCCTCCACCATCAGGAAAAGACTGGGCAAAAATGGCCTGCATGGCAGAGTTCCAAGGAGAAAACCACTGCTGAGCAAAAAGAACATCAAAGCTCGTCTCAATTTCTCCACAACACATCTTGATGATCCCCAAGACTTTTGGGACAACATTCTGTGGACCGATGAGACAAAAGTGGAACTCTTTGGAAGGTGTGTGTCCAAGTATATCTGGCGTAGAAGGAACACTGCATTTCATAAAAAGAACATTATACCAACAGTAAAATATGGTGGTGGTAGTGTGATGGTCTGGGGCTGTTTTGCTGCTTCAGGACCTGGAAGACTTGCCGTGATAAAAGGAACTATGAATTCTGCTGTCTACCAAGAGATCCTGAAGGAGAATGTCCGACCATCTGTTCGTGTACTCAAGCTGAAACGAACTTGGGTTCTGCAGCAGGACAATGATCCTAAACACACCAGCAAGTCCACCACCGAATGGCTGAAGAAAAACAAAATGAAGACTTTGGAGTGGCCTAGCCAAAGTCCTGACATGAATCCTATTGAGATGTTGTGGTATGACCTTAAAAAGGCCGTTCATGCTCGAAAACCCTCTAATGTAACTGAATTAGGACAATTCTGCAAAGATGAGTGGGCCAAAATTCCTCCAGGACGCTGTAAAAGCCTCATTGCACGTTATCGCAAACGCTTGGTTGCAGTTGTTGCTGCTAAGGGTGGCCCAACCAGTTATTAGGTTTAGGGGGCAATCACTTTTTCACACAGGGCCATGATGGTTTGGATTTTTTTTCACCTTTAATAATAAACACCTTCATTTACAAATTGCATTTTGTGTTTACTTGTGTTGTCCTTGACTATTGTTTAAATTGGTTTGATGTTCCGAAACACTTAAGTGTGACAAACATGCAAAGGAACAGGAAATGAGGAAGGGGGCAAACACTTTTTCACACCACTGTATACATACAGCTGTCAGGCAGGAATTGCCTTGATGCTTATGGTTGGCCAATACAGGTGACAGCTTTCTGGCGGGCTCTCTCACTGGGATCTACACATGCCTGAGCTCATCCCTACCTTCCATCCACTCCCTTCCCTCAATCTTATACTTATCTTTCAGAACACAGGTGAAAACACAGTTACCATAACAATTTTTTTGTGGAGTCTTGCTTTTTTGAAGCCTATTTTTACAAAATAGTTAAAACCTCTGTCAGATTTACTTTGACATCCTACCTATAGCCACAACCTAAAACGTTTTAACACAAAGGAACCACCCAAAAAAACTTTCAGGGCTCACAACTCACCTTCCGTTAGTGTGAACAGTAAATTGAGATGTAAGAATAATTTAAAAAAAGACTAATGCCGCGTTCACACGACTGGACTTTCCGGCAGACTAGGTCCGACGGTCTTCTGGATGGACTTTCGGCGGAGTTCCGACAGACTTTCTGAACGAACGAACTTGGCCACACACAATCAAAGTCAGTTCGAAAGTCCATTCATTTTTAACGTGATGATGTAAACGGGCTAAACAAGGAGGTTCAATAGCCAGTAGCCAATAGCTTCACTTGCGTCATATTTGACCAGCACACAGACGAATGGTTTTCCAGATTTTAGTCCGTCGGAATTGAGTCCGTCGGATAGATTTGAAACATGTTCTATTTCTAGGTCCGTTAATGGTTAATGCATAAAATGCATTAAGGTTAAAAAAAACTAAAAAAAAACTTTTGGCTTCACAACCACTTTCAATTAGAAAGAATGTCCCAGAAGAGAGCATCATTAATGTCCCAGAAGAAGATTATCATAAAAAAAACAAAAAATGTGTTGCGCCATTAACCCTGTAAGACCTCAGGTTGTAATATCACAACATCAATTTTAACTCTACAAAAATTATGCAGCATTTTTTTTGCATCTGAGGACCACATTTACATAATTAGTAGGTCCTATTGTTCAGATTAGCACTGCTATTGGATGGTAAAATGTGTGAATAGACCCATTTGCCTGGACATGAAGTCAGTCAACTTGTGAACTTGCCTTGAATCACATAACTGGATTTGATAAAGGAAGATTAAAGTAAGTAAACTGCCTAAAAATATATCCCCTGTGATTAATACTGTAACATGTCTAGATCATGCATATACAGTATCAAGGTACTGTTGAATGCATTGAAAATATTAGATGTTGAGTTTGTTATATCTGTGCATGGGCATCTGCAGGTAGGGGCAAGGGGGATCAAGTGCCCCCCCCACCCCAGAATCAGGGATCGGATCTTAAATTCAGTACAGTTGCGTCACTATCGGGGTATTGAGAGACTGCAACCTGGAAAAAAGGGAGAGGGAGAGAGCGCTACAGGACAAAGAATGAGGAGTGTGCTGGGCGGAAGCCAGAGAGCCACACTGCCCAGCACCACCAGAGAGAGAAATACTGAGCCACTACCAGGGTACAGACATGCTGACTAGAGTTGCCCCCAGGGAACCCAGAGTGAGCGATCGTCCAGCCGGAGGGATCACTGCTGTAGTTTCGCTGGGTTTGGTAAAGGGGCTTGTTGGCCATTATCCATTACTTATCCTAGGGACTGTACTACATCTGCAGTTTCTGACCATGATAATGTGATAATGACATTGTCGAAAAGGGACGTTGCATGGGTGACCCCAAAATGATGCCCCCCCTGAAAAAAAGTTTCTGCGGACGCCCATGTATCTGTGTTGTAATTTTACAACTTCGGGTTAAAGGAATAGCAGAATTTGCCCCAAAGGTTTGTGTCAGAAGACATGATCCAGGAGGCTCGGACAGATCACACCAATGAGTAGAGCGTTCTTAAAAAAGGAGCATCAATAAATCAATAAATACCAACACAAAAGAAATAGAACAAATGATTGGCATGTATCTGAAGATAGGCCTAGTTCAAACGTCTGGAGTCCGTATGTATTGGAAAACAGACACGCAGTACACCCCAGTTTCAGATGTGATGTCACGGAACAGATTCCAGTCTCTCTTGCGATCATTACGTTTTGTAAACAATTTGTCAGTGTCTGAGATGGAAAAAAAAATACAAATTTTGGAAACTCGCATTTGCGCCCAGTCCCGCCTCCTAGCATTGATGTTTTGCTATTGGACCGGTGTTATGCAAAGAGGGGCAAGACTGCAGATGGGCACTGATCATGCTACAATGATGGGCAAGGCTGGAGATGGGCACTGATCATGCTGCAATGATGGGCAAGGCTGGAGATGGGCACTGATCATGCTGCAATGATGGGCAAGGCTGCAGATGGGCACTGATCAGACTGCAATGATTGGCAAGGCTGCAGATGAGCACTGATAAGGCTACAATGATTGGCAAAACTGCAGATGGGCACTGATCAGGCTGCAATGATGGGCAAGGCTGCAGATGGGCACTGATCAGGCTGCAATGATGGGCAAGGCTGCAGATGGGCCCTGATCAGGCCAAAATGATGGGCAAGGCTGCAATGAAGGGCAAGGCTGCAGATGGGCACTGATCAGATTGCAATGATGGGCTGAAATGATAGGCAAGGCCGCAGATGGGCACTGATTATGCTGCAACGATGGGCAAGGCTGCAGATTGGCACTGACCAGGCTGAAATGATGAGCAAGGCTGAAGATGAGCACTGATCATGCTGCAATGATGGGCAAGGCTGCAGATGGGAACTGATCAGATTGCAATGATTGCAAGGCTGCAGGTGGGCACTGATCATGCTGCAATGATGGGCAAGGCTGCAGGTGGGCACTGATCATGCTGCAATGATGGGCAAGGCTGCAGATGGGCACTGATCATGCTGCAATGATGGGCAAGGCTGCAGATGAGCACTGATCATGCTGTGATTATGGGCAAGGCTGCAGATGGGCACTGGTCATGCTGCAATGATGGGCAAGGCTGCAGAAGGGCACTGATCAGGCTGCAATGATGGGCAAAGCTGCAGAAGGGCACTGATCAGGCTTAAATGACGGGCAAGGCTGCAATGATGGGCGCTGATCAGGCTGCAATGGTGGGCACTGACCCTTATTTTGCTTCAAAATTCTTTATTTAAAATGTAAGTTTTTTCATGGAACTTCCTTCTTAAAATCCATTTAGGGGGACATTTAGCAGCATCAAGCAATACATGCGTGGAAAGCCACATCCGTGGGGGGGTTCAAGGTGTGGGTAAGGACAGGGATCTCTGGCATACTGTGTGACTTTAATGTGTACCAAGGCAGAGTGAGCGGAATACACGCTAGATCTGAACTTGGGTTATTAGAAGATATTGTGATGAAACTGGCCCCACACTTCCATAAGGGCACAACTACAAAATCTATGCAGACAACTATTTCACCGGCGTCCCACTGATTGTTAAGCTGCTTGACCAGGCAATTCATTACACTGAAACAGCCAGGCAGGTTTGCCTTCTCAACTGTAACCTCGATAGTGAGAAAAGCCTAAAGAAAAAGTGCAGAGGAAACTTTCATGTCAGAGTGGAGGTGAGCCACAACATCCATGCAGTGAAATTATATGATAACATGGAGGTCACACTTGTGTCATCCTTTGCTGACCCAGAACCGGCAGAGAACACTTAACGCCGGGTCAAAGCCATCAAAACATATGTTGACATTGAGAGGCTTTACATTGTGGGTGTCTATAACAAATTCATGGGTGGTGTGAATTTGTTGGACTCATTTGCAGCAAAATATAAGTTTCTTTTGAATTCCCGCAGTTGGTACATTTACATTTTCTGGCACACCATCATCCTAGCTGTGATCAATGCATGGCTGCTGTACAAACGGGAATGCAAAGCACTGAATGCTCCCAAGAAAAAAGATACTAAACAGGAGGCTGTTTCAAGCCCAATTAGCATCCTCTCTCATCCTAGTCATCACAACTGGCATAAAACCAAGGAGCGGACGACCAGGTTCAATTCATGGGAGCCCCTTAAATGACAAGAATAGACCATCCACAGAAAAAGTGAGTCCTTCAAATAGCACCCCAGACAAAAGGTCAACTGTACATCCACCAATAGATATTTGCAAGGACATGTATGGACATTGCCCTATAAAAAACAATGGAGGATGCGGCAGACAATATGGTAAAGGATAATCCAACACACTTTGCAGCAATGTGCAATGTCCGCCTCTAATTCTCAGAGGACAAGAACTGCCTTTGGGACTATCATAACTAAGCATGGCTATAAACATAGCTAAACATAACAAATGTTGAAGTTTTCATTCAGTGCAGTAGGTTTTGTGAAAACAGTATAACAAGTGATTCTGAATAAAAAATATGACTTGCATCATTATTATTTTGTGATAATTAGTATATAGATACCGTATGTATCGGCGTATAACATGCACCCCAAGTTTAGGAGGGATTTTTAAGGAAAATAACTTTTAGGAGGGGAGTTTAAGGAAAAAAAAAACAACTTACATTTAAATGCCCATCAATGCAGCCTTATCAGTGTCCATCTGCAGCCTTGTCAGTGTCATATGCAGCTTTGTCATGCAGCCTTGTCCATCACTGCAGCCTTGTACATCATTGCAGCCTTGTCCATCATTGCAGCCTGTCTATCATTGCAGCCTGTCTATCATTGCAGCCTTGTCCATCACTGCAGCCTTGTACATCATTGCAGCCTTGTCCATCATTGCAGCCTGTCTATCATTGCAGCCTGTCTATCATTGCAGCCTTGTCCATCATTGCAGCCTGTCTATCATTGCAGCCTTGTCCATCACTGCAGCCTTGTCCATCATTGCAGCCTGTCTATCATTGCAGCCTGTCTATCATTGCAGCCTTGTCCATCATTGCAACCTGTCTATCATTGCATCCTTGTCCATCATTGCAGCCTTGTCCATCATTGCAGCCTGTCTATCATTGCAGCCTGTCTATCATTGCAGCCTTGTCCATCATTGCAGCCTTGTCCATCATTGCAGCCTGTCTATCATTGCAGCCTGTCTATCATTGCAGCCTTGTCCATCATTGCAGCCTGTCTATCATTGCAGCCTTGTCCATCACTGCAGCCTTGTCCATCATTGCAGCCTGTCTATCATTGCAGCCTGTCTATCATTGCAGCCTTGTCCATCATTGCAACCTGTCTATCATTGCATCCTTGTCCATCATTGCAGCCTTGTCCATCATTGCAGCCTGTCTATCATTGCAGCCTGTCTATCATTGCAGCCTTGTCCATCATTGCAGCCTTGTCCATCATTGCAGCCTGTCTATCATTGCAGCCTTGTCCATCATTGCAGCCTTGCCCATCATTGCAGCCTTGTCCATCATTGCAGCCTGTCTATCATTGCAGCCTTGTCATGCAGCCTGTCTATCATTGCAGCCTTGTCCATCATTGTAGCCTGTCTATCATTGCAGCCTTGTCCATCATTGCAGCCTGTCTATGATTGCAGCCTTGTCCATCATTGCAGCCTGTCTATCATTGCAGCCTTGTCCATCATTGCAGCCTGTCTATGATTGCAGCCTTGTCCATCATTTCAGCCTGTCTATGATTGCAGCCTTGTCCATCATTGCAGCCTTGTCCATCATTACAGCCTGTCTATGATTGCAGCCTTGTCCATCATTGCAGCCTGTCTATCATTGCAGCCTTGTCCATCATTGCAGCCTGTCTATCATTGCAGCCTTGTCCATCATTGCAGCCTGTCTATCATTGCAGCCTTGTCCATCATTGCAGCCTGTCTATGATTGCAGCCTTGTCCATCATTGCAGCCTGTCTATGATTGCAGCCTTGTCCATCATTGCAGCTTTGTCATGCAGCCTGTCTATCATTTCAGTCTTGTCCATCATCTGCAGCCTTGTCCATCTCCATGCAGCCTGTCTATCATTGCAGCCTTGTCCATCATTGTAGCCTGTCTATCATTGCAGCCTTGTCCATCATTGCAGCCTTTTCCATCATTACATCCTTGTCATGCAGCCTGTCTATCATTGCAGCCTTGTCCATCATCGCAGCCTTGTCCATAATTGCAGCCTGTCTATCATTGCAGCCTTGTCCATCATTGCAGCCTGTCTATCATTGCAGCCTTGTCCATCATTGCAGCCTGTCTATCATTGCAGCCTTGTAAATCATTGCAGCCTGTCTATCATTGCAGCCTTGTCCATCATTGCAGCCTGTCTATCATTGCAGCCTTGTCCATCATTGCAGCCTGTCTATCATTGCAGCCTTGTCCATCATTGCAGCCTGTCCATCATTGCAGCCTTGTCCATCATTGCAGCCTGTCTATAATTGCAGCCTTGTCCATCATTGCAGCCTTGTCCATCATTGCAGCCTTGTCATGCAGCCTGTCTATCATTGCAGCCTTGTCCATCACTGCAGCCTTGTCCATCATTGCAGACTGTCTATCATTGCAGCCTTGTCTATCATTGCAGCCTTGTCCATCATTGTAGCCTGTCTATCATTGTAGCCTTGTCATGCAGCCTGTCTATCATTGCAGCTTTGTCCATCATTGCAGCCTTGTCCATCATTGCAGCCTTGTCATGCAGCCTGTCTATCATTGCAGCCTTGTCCATCATTGCAGCTTGTCCATCATTGCAGCCTGTCTATCATTATAGCCTTGTCCATTATTGCAGCCTTGTCATTCAGCCTTGTCCATCGTTGTCCCCTTGTCAGTGTCATTTTCAGCCTTGTCAGTTTTATTTTCTGGTTTTATTTTTAAAAAATGGTGCCGCCGAGATGTCCTGTGTATCTTGGCGGCGCTCGGTAGTTTCAGCCGCTTTCGGCCGTTCTCGTCGGCTTTCGGCCCTTCTCATCGGCTTTTGCCCGCCTTTGGCCCTTCTCATCAGCTTTCGGCCGCCGAGAAGGGCCGAAAGCCACTCAGAGGCTCCGAAATAGTGGAGGATCAGTGTATAGCACTCACCTGCGCTTTTCCCCTGATTTTAAGGGGAAAAAAGTGTGTGTTATACGCCGATAAATACGGTATATAGGCTACTGTTGAAGGACTTAATAAGCAGAAAGCCCTTCAAATAAACCGTTTTTTTTTGTCTCTACATTTGTTCTGACAGTATGAGTAAAATTACTGAAATTCTGCTACCAAACAGGCCCAATGTTGCAAAATTACAACGTTCTAAACATGTTCTAAAATTTTAAACCCAGTGATTTCAGCATTAGAGGCCACCAACAAAAATATCTAAAAGGCTTGAAACATTTTTCTTTGCCGTTTTCTTCTATATTTGGGTCTTCTGGGGTCAAAATAGTGTACAAAATGCAAAATAAAACACTTAATGTGCATAAATTAGTCTGCAAATGAAAACAACACGCAAGAAAAAAAAGAAGAAGAAATGTTCCAAAAGTGCATGAATCCTGAAGAAAGATTCTGACACCTTCACTTATAAAAAATCTTTCTTCTCAGAGAGTTTTCAGAGGCCAGTCACCATCTCCCTTTGAAGTCTACACTCACTGGAACGGACGGCTGCCCTTACAACAGCATGTGCGCCTTTGACTCATGTCAGAATACTCAGCATGCTTGCAAACTTTCCCAGTATCTGCATCCAATGGCACCTCCTGATGGGCTAAAGCTGAGATAAATAAAGCTCACTAGGAGCCAAGGATAATCTTCAATAGTGTAGTATTTATTGTAATGTGGTATAAAAAAATTACCATAGAGATCAGGCAAAATTATTTACATAAAAAGCCGCTGCCGACCTGGGATCTGGGATCGTGCAGCGGCGTGACGTCAGCACTAGAAACTCTGCTCCAATGCGGTTCGCCTAATAAGACGTTATCAAGGGAGGGTTATGTATACTACCTTTATGTGAGAGCTGCCCACATTGTTTAGTTTTTTTTTTCATGATAGAAGATTATCATTGTTGGTTTGAGAAGCAGAAATTGCTCATTAGACATGTGCAATTTGTTTAGTTCCGAATCCGTTTTTCATCAAAATTTGGCATATTCGTTCGTTCAGAAGCAAATTTTTTTAAAACAAATTTTCCAAAGGAATGAAACTTCGAAAGAACAAAAATCCAAAAATGTGAAAATCAGAAAGAATGAAAATCTGATAATTGAAAAATCTGAAAAATCAGGAAGAACGAAAATCCGAAAATTCAAAAGAATGAAAAACATTCGGATAATTTTGTTTTTTTGTATTTTTATTATAATTAAGTTATTAACCATTATTATCGTTTTTTTATTATTATTTCTTAGTAATACATAATAACAATAATAATAATAATAATAATAATAATAATAATAGTTATACACTATTAAATTATAGGTATTGAAATTTCCTTTCAAATTTGGCTAACTGTTAGTGAACATAACGAATACGAATTTATCCAAAAATTACGAATTATCTGAAGTAACGAATGTTGCATCTAAATGAATGGAACCTAATGAATATGAATGCATCTGACATTACGAATTATCAAAAAACAGATACTGCATCCATACGAATGGAACGTAACTAATTCAAATGTATCTGAATTATCAAAATAACGAATTCCGATCATAATGAATGATCCGATTAAGGAAAACAAAAAAAACAAAAAAACAAATGAAACTAAAACAAAAAAAACGGCAGTGCATATCTATTGCTCATGGATCAAAGAACCCCTAGCAACCTCTGTAGGTAGCCTGGTTGAGAAAGTTGTCTTAGACACTGGAATAAGTATTCCCCCTCTATTTATGTTATTATTATTATTATTATACAGGATTTATATAGCGCCCACAGTGCTTTACAATGTGAGGGCAGATAGTAGAGTTGCAATACAATTCAATACAGGAGGAATCAGAGGGCCCTGTTCATTACACCTTGCAATCTAGAAGGGAGGATCAAGTGATACAAAAGGTAATAACTGAGGGGGGTGAGCTGATGGAGAAAATAAACCTACAGTTGTTAGGTGTGGGCAGGATAGAATTCTCTGAAGAAGAGGGTTTTCATGCATTGTCTAAAAGCTAACAGAGTCTGAGACAATCGAACAGATTGGAGTAAGGAGTTCCATAGGATGGGAGAGGCTCTGGAAAAGTCCTGGAGGCGAGCATGGGAGGTGGTGATGAGGGAGCTAGAGAGCAGGAGGTCTTGGGAGGAACAAAGAGAACGATTAGGTTGGTATTTTGAGACTAGGCTAGTGATGTCACTAGGGGCAGATTTGTGGATGGCTTTGTAAGTTGTTATTAGTATTTTGAATTGAATTTGTTGAGTGAGCGGAAGCCAATGGAGGGATTGAAAGAGAGGGGTAGCAGACACGGAGCGGTTGGTAAGGTGAATGAGTCTGACAGCAGCATTCTTGATGGACGGAAGGGGGGATAGCCTATGTAAAGGTAAGACAATGAGAAGGGAGTTGCAGTAGTCGAGGCGAGAGGTAACCAAGGAGCGAATCAGGAGCTTTGTGGTTTCATTGGTTAGGAAGGTAATGTAATTTATAGATATTGGGGAGGTTAATGCGGCAATCTTTGTAAAGTGATTGGTGTCAGAAACCATGAAATCAGGCGGAGACAGAAGTACAGTTAAATCACACTTGTTTAACAATAAAAGTAAAAAGAAAATGTAGTCAAAACATAGCCAAAGTTCAGTAACCGGAACGGATAGTCAGCCAAGCCAAGAGTCAGGGATCAATGAGTGGAACAGCAAGCAGGATTTGGAGCAAGAAGAAATGTCAGCAAAGCAAGTCTTGAACAGCATCACGGGAGATAGTTTCTGTGATTTTGACCAAGGCGAAGGCAGAGATCATCTTGACTGGACGGCTTAAGTAGGCAGGACTGATGAGCAGGATATCATCAACAGCTGAGTTACTGTGGAGAGATAGGTGTTGGCAATTATCCTACAGCTGAGCGGCCAGCTCAAAGAAAGAAGGGCTGAGCCCAGCCCTGCCAATTGGATGTGTGGATGAAAGGAGAGTTCAGAGTCCAGGATAACACCTAGCACCCTGGCATGTGGGGATGGGTGGATGGTTGTGCCATTGCTCTTGATAAAGAAGTCAGGGGAAGAGACATGTGGGGGGAGTAGATATCATGAGCTTGGTTTTGGACAAGATGAGTTTGAGGAAGTGTTATGACATCCAGACAGAATTAAGAGCTTTGTTGTGTCATTGGTTAGAAAGGGGCGTATTTTTGGAGATGTTGCGGAGGTTGAGGCGGCAAGATTTGGACCAGTGATTGGACGTGGGGCCTAAAGGATAGATCAGAGTCCAGGATTACACCTAGGACCTTGGCATGCGGGGATGGGCTGATAGCTGTGCCATTGGATTTTGACAGAGAGATCAGGGGAAGGGGCAGGAAAAATTATAAGTTCGGTTTTGGATAGATTGAGTTTAAAATCCCTATGAATATCGTAAGTCCGTGGTGATGCACATGATTAACGCTGCTAGGATGTGCGTACCAGTACATTGGAAAGCGGCCTCATCTCCGTCATTAGTGGAATGGCTATGGAGAGTTAACCAGATAGCTGAGATGGAGGAGCTGATCCACACGTCCCTAGATAAGATTGAGAGGTACTCCGAGACCTGAGAGCCCTGGATAACATTCAAAACAACTCAAACTTACAAAGAGCTAACACAGGCCTGAGGCTTACCAATACACTCCAACCTGATGAAAAAGTTATATGTCACAGACAAATCCCTCTCTTTTCACACTATAAATTGCATGTTTTGCTTAACCCGGGTGGGAAGTCGAGCGCAGTTACCTGAGGTCTTCTCCCTCTAATCCCCTTTTTCACACCGGAGCCTCACTCCACTACCTTTACTCCCTATGGGGGTTCCCCCCCCCTTTTTTTTTATCTGTCCTTTAACCCCCAACTTCTGGTTTGGCCTGAGAGTAGCTTCCCCAGAAAGAGCTAACGTAAGTGAGGGACTCTTATACTGGAGAGTGAAGCAACACATAGCATCATAAGGTTACGTCTCCAGTTGAAAGGAAAAGCAGGTCGGTCGACTAATAGATCGTCTTTTTTTTTTTTTTCTTCTTGTACCTGTTTGTTGATTTGGATTTATAGGAGTTCACGACTCTGTTATCTACACGAACATTGCTCACAGAGTGTTGACGGGAAATTTTCTTGCTTCTCTTTCCTAACAGTCTAATTGTGCATGTATATGCTTCAACCTTTGTATAATGAGTTGTGTATGTAGCATTCCCCATGATACATGTTGTTTTGTAATTTCCTGTTTATTTCAATAAAAAGATAATGGAAAAAAAAAGATTGAGTTTGAGGGAGTGGTGTGACAACAAAAAAATTGTGACATTTCCCTGAATTTCAGTCTCAGTGACAATGTTCACCAGATCAAATAGAAAGGGTACATCTCCCTGATGGCATCCCAGGCAAAAATAAAACATTCACTTGAATTTTTAAATAAGGTTTTACTTGTATTTACCTATTAAAAATATGGACAATAAAGTACTACTTGATTTAAATAAAATATACTTTATATCGTTAGGTTAACATTATTTATTTAAAACATTGCAAAATGTCACCTTCAAGGTGGAACCAAAAATCTAATTTCCAACTAAATATAACTTATAACTTTAATATTTTAGTATTCCGATGTAGTTGCCACTTTGCCTATTTACCACACTATCCTAATCTAGCAAACACATTTTTTTTTTTCTTGCCTTCGTTACTGACCTAATCAGCTGCCAAAACATTGCATTTTTTATCTCTTGCTCCTTGTTACTTTTGAATGGGTCTTTTAATTACTCACAGAGGGACTCTTAAACTGATTATTTACTGTTTGAGCCTCCTCTATATCAAAAACTTATTCTGTAGTTTACTCTGAATACTAGTATATATATATATATTTTTTTTTTCTGTCCTGTATAATTAAGCGTTTGGGAATCAGATCTCAAAGATTGTTTTTATCTCTTGTGCTTTTTAAAATGAACACTGACATACTGTTTGTTTTCAGAGCAGAACTTGCCAGGGTGAAAAATAAATACTTTTTTTTTGCTAAAATTTACATTGGAAAGCTTTTATCTTCTGAGAAGTTGAACTCCAAAGGGTTGGGAAGTATACAATTACTGTGACTCAAGTCAATCCAACCATTATTACAGGGGGTATATAATATAAAATTAGAGGAATAAAAAGCACAAATGTAGCGAATAATTGTATTCAAATGCATAATTTTTAACACAAAGTCCCTTGAGGTGTAGAAAGAGTTAGAGAAGGTGATCAGTCTTTTACCCTTAGTAGGAAATTGGTGTTCTGTAATTTAATTCTAAATTCTCATATGTCCTATGGTATAAATTTGGATCAAGATGATTCCCACTATTATATACTATATTACCAAAAGTATTCTATTGGGTTGAGGTCAGGACTCTGTGTAGGCCAGTCAAGTTCCTCCACCCCAAAACTCGCTCATCCATGTCTTTATGGACCTCGTTTTGTGCATTGGTCCATATCATTTGATGGGGGGGGGGGGGGGGTGGTTATGGTGCGATGTTGTTTTTCATGTGTTGGGCTTGGCCCCAAAGTTCCAGTGAAGGGAAATCTTAAAGCGTCAGCATACAAGACATTTTGGACAATTTCATGTTCCCAACTTTGTGGATGGCCCCTTTCTGTTCCAATATGACTGCGCACCTATGCACAAAGCAGGGTTTATAAAGACATGGATGAGCAAGTTTGGGGTGGAGGAACCTGACTGGCCTGTACAGAGCACTGACCTCAACCCGATAGAACACCTTTGAGATTAATTAAAGCGGAGACTGCAAACCAGGCCCTCTCATCCAATATCAATGCCTGACCTCACAAATGTGACCTTGCTTTGTGCACTGCTGTGCAGTCATGTTGGATCAGGAAAGGGCCCATCCCCAAATTGTTCCCACAAAGTTGGGAGCATGAAATTGTCCAAAATGTCTTGGCATGCTGACACCTTAAAGGAGTTGTAAAACCTCAAGGCTTTTCACCTTAATGCATTGAAGCCTATTACAGCCTATGATAGCTGCGCCATTGGATTTTACACTTGAAGCTTAAGCACAGCCAAAATAAAAAATAAAGACACAAAAATCAGCACAAGGTACATAACCTACAGTCAGTCACTAGGATGTAGAGATGGGTGAATGTTTCAGCCCGAACATAGCGGGTTGTTAGGCCCCCCAAACCGACCACAAAGCATTGTGGCGCTGAACAGTGCATTGCAAGCCCTGATTGGCTGAAGCAGTGAAAGATTCAGCCAATCAGGGCACAGAGCACTGTCAGTGTCATGAATGGACAATTTTATCATGACTTTATCCAATAATGGCTCATTCCCATCCAATAGTAGAAAAGTATTCTTTCAATGGAAGCCATTTTCAGTGTGATTTTGGCGTGGAGAGAGATAGAACAGGGCTCTGTTCAGTGCTATTAGTTAGCTAGTGTGCTATACTGTGCTATTTTGCTTCAATTGTCAGTGTAGAATTTAAGGCTAGTGTCATTCTAGGGATAGTGTGAGTGTAGAGAGGAGGACTATCTTTCAGCTTTGCATAGTGTGCAGCTAAAGTAGGGACAGCTCATATAGTTTCACTGTAGTGTAGTGAGACTTTGTCTTTCATATATACATTAGCGTGGAGTAGTCAGTAATATTTATATTAGTGTATAGCTAGAGTAGGAACAGTTTAAATAACGTCAGTGTAGTGACTGTTGAACACCGTCTATTTGATTGCGTTACTGCCAGTTTAACGTCATACAGTTTTGTGTCTTATTGCCAATTTAATGACATTTACTTCTGTGTGCATTACTGCCAGTTTAATTCCATATAGTTCTGTGTGCGTTACTGCCAGTTTAATTCCATATAGTTCGGTGTGTGTTACTGCCAGTTTAATGCCACATAGTTCTGTGTGCGTTACTGTCAGTTAAACGCCATTTACTTCTGTGTGTGTTACTGCCAGTTAAACGCCATTTACTTCTGTGTGCGTTACTGCCAGTTCAACGTCATATAGTTCTGTGTGCGTTACTGCCAGTTTAGCGCCATATAGTTTAGTGTGCGTTACTGTCAGTTTAACACTGTATAATGTTGTGTGCATTACTGCCAGTTTAATTCTGTATAGTTTTGTGTGTTATTGCCAGTTTAACGCCATTTACTTTTGTGTGTGTTTCTGACAGTTTAACGCCATATAGTTCTGTGTGTCACTGTACGTTTGGCACATTATATTGCAGTATATTATAGTGTTTCAGTGGGGTGTGTCTGTGTAATGTGAGTACTCAAATTAAATTGCCTCAAACACCTCTTTACATTGATTAAAGCACATCCATATACAGATTCCAACTTCTTCATTACATTTGCTTATAAGCACCGCCCTCTCCCTCCCAATAATGTCTTGGAGGACAACAAGGAGAGGCAGATGTTCCCATGGTACTGTAAGGGGGCCAGCAACAAATGTGTGCACAGGCAAAGGTGGACGTGGTGGTCAGTCCTCAGGCAGGGCATCCTTTCCTCTGCTTAGTAAGTTTGCCCATGTAATCCAGCCACAGCATGCAGAGGAGGTGGTGGACTGGCTTACTAAACCTTCCTGATCCTCCTCATCCTCCTCATCCTCTGTCACGCAAGCAGAGACTTGTGTGCAGTCCTATCCTATCACAGATAGGAAACAATATTTACAAATTCTTTCAGACTTCCACCACACCAATGTGCTCGTGACACCTCGCAAAATGGAAACGCACTCACCAACTTATGTTGAATCCCACTTTCGTGTTTGGCAAAAAAGAAGTGTACCCTCCCCTTGGGTCTATCCCTCGATCATTCCAGGCAAGGCTCATCCATATGTAAAAAGTGAAATACAATGCTCCACATAGCATGATATCATTTAAAAATGTATTCAAACACCACACACATCACTTCAATATATCAACTCAAATATTAAATAAAAAATGCCAGCATCAATTGAAAAGATCACAGCAAACTTTCACCAAACGATCAGACGTTGCACTGCAGATATAGCGGAACTCAAAGTGTGCGTTAAAAGCTCTCACCACTTCCCAGTCACTGCTCCCGATAAACTGAACTGACCACGAGCATCAGCATCTTTCTGTCAATGGCGTTCGTATCCATGTGGCCATAGCCCCGACATGTTTCATCACTCTAACTTCTTCCGGGCATTGGCCACACGGACAACCAACCTCCTTCTTGTAATCCTCCTCACCCGAATCACATGGGTCCCTAATTATGCGCCTGCGCACACCTTGTGTCCCCATAGCCACAATACACCGACCTTTACTTGTCAGAAAACCATTCAACAGGAGAAACGGAATGTTACATCCGCATCTGACACTGCTAGCACTATTGTGTGATGCAGAATTTCTTCTGCACAATCCTGCCAGAGATATCGTCGTAATTTATGCTTTTTTTTAAAAAAACATTCTGAGCATTATAATCATGTAAATTACATTTTAAAAATATAAAACAATAAGCAAAGGGATAATCTATCCCTAAACACTACAACAGAACAGTATGTGTATATATATATATCAGTTCCACATATACAACATATATGGGTGACAATGATGTCAGAATAATGTCCATACATCCGTCTTCTGTCTCCAGTGCGGAGACACTGCGGAGATCCCAGCGCTGACGTTTCTTATATTAGGAGGGCGGGGCCACCCGTCACCTGACCCCGCCCCCTCTGACGCTGGTGAAGGGAGCCAGGGGTTCCCCAGTGACATATGGGTGACCCCACCCCCTCTGATGTAACGGAAACCTGCTTTACATCAGAGGGGGCGGGGTCACCCACACATCACTGGGGAACCCCTGGCTTCCCTCTCCAGCGTCAGAGCGGCGGGGTCAGGTGATGGGTGGCCCCGCCCTCCTAATATAAGAAACGTCAGCGCTGGGATCTCCGCAGTGTCTCCGCACTGGAGACAGAAGACGGATGTATGGACAGCACTGGACTGAGAGATCCCCCGTCGCTGGATATGATCATCCATCGCTGGACCCTGGAGATAAGCCCCCCGCCCGCAGACCCTCACAACCACCGGCCAGGGTTGTGAGGATGAGGCCCTTGTCCTCATCAACATAGGGACAAGGTCCTTTGAGGGGTCACAGACCCCCAAAGCATCCTCCCAATGTTGAGGGTATGTGGCCTGGTACGGTTCAGGAGGGGGGCGCTCTCTCGTCCCCCCCTCTTTTCCTGCGGCCTGCCAGGTTGCGTGCTCGGATAAAGGGTCTGGTATGGATTTTTAGGGGGACCCCCACGTCAATTTTTTTTTTTTATTTGATGGGGGGTTCCCCTTAATATCCATACCAGACCTGAAGGGCCTGGTAATTGAATTTAGGGGAACCCCCACGCTTTTTTTTTTTTATCAATGAATGAATGAATTGTCAGCTAATACAGAGAACACTCATTACGGGGAGCCGACAATTTAGCCGCAAGTGATTTCAAAAGACTTTTTTTCCTGCACAAATGACACTTTGTGCAGATACAGTTCTAAGCACGGGAAACATGCGCCCCTTCACAGGCATACTATAGACACCCCCCAGCTACGAAATTTAAAGGAATATTACACTTTTATTGTTTCACTTTAATCATTATTAAAATCACTGCTCCTGAAAAAACAGCCGTTTTTAAAAAAATTTTTTGCATTGATCCATGTCCCCTGGGGCAGGACCCGGGTCCCCAAACACTTTTTAGGACAGTAACTTGCATATTACCCTTTAAGATGAGCACTTTAGATTGTGAACATTCGAGTCCCATAGACTTTAATAGGGTTCTAAAGTTCACACGAAGTTTAGGTCTGTTCGCAGGTTCTGGTACGAACCGAACAGGGGGGTGTTCGGCTCATCCCTAATGTATAGTAATGGAGGGGTACTGAACCACCATGATGGACTTGATCAATACAATATCTATCCCTGTTTAGGGCAATCCTGCAAATAATACATATCAGCCGTTCATATCCCCACTCATAACTACACGTGTCCTCAAAACCTCCTCAAATATACAATAACCGTTCAACAACCGTGAACACATAATATTCTATGCAGCACCCAATGTTTATCATTAATGCTACATACAAAGACTCTTCCTAAAAATTATTAATAAAACAATTGAGGTCTACCTCAATGTTTAACCCTTTCGGGACCAAACATCTCATCAAGAAGATCCATCGGGTTTCCCTTAACCCCCGAAAGGGTTAAACATGGAGGTAGACCTCAATGAGCAAAATAAAGGCAGTTTTCAGGGAAAATTTCATTTCATTTTTTTTTTTCGGGCTTTATAAATGCAATTATTGCTTCAGCAGATTCTAGACATGGTACAGATCTGGCACTTTGCAGGTAGGCTAAGGGGACCCCCCAGGCACTATATTGGAGGGAATTTTTCATTTTTAGGCTTTCGCTTTAAAAATAAAAAAAATCACTGCTCATTTAAAAATGACGTTTTGCACAAACTTATTTAATTTATACATGTCCCCCAGAGCAGAACCCGTACCCCTAGAACCACTGTATGCCCAATTACTTGCATATAAGCCTCCAAAATGGACACTTTTGATTTTTGACATTCGGGTCCCATTGACTTTAATGGGGTTCATTGTTTGGGTCCAAATTTTAGCAAGTTCTGGTGCGAACTGAGCAGGGGTCTGTTTGGCCTATCCCTACTAGGATGTGTCCTTTGTGCTGATTCCTCCTTTGTTAGTAGAAATCCTCCTCCAACCATGCCCCCTCCCCTCCACACCATCCCCACCACCGTAATCTTCCAGTGCAATGGGGGTTAATAGAACTAAGGGGTTGTCACAGGCTCTCCTCAAGAGTGTGCAACTATGCCCTCCCTTTCCACCCCTGTTAGATATAGATCCTGTTCCATTCATAAAAGCTGTAGTAATGGCTTCTATGGATAACAGAACTAGAAGGAAAGGGTGGCCATAGTTGATGAGAGCCTGTAGCAGCCCTTTAATTCTTTTAATCCTTGGCTGCATTGGAAGATTATGGCAGTAGGGGTGAGGGGCATGGAGACAGGAGGATTTACCCAACATAATAGGCATCAGGACAAGGGCACTAGGGACACATCCTACAGACTGTGAGTTATGTCCCCTGTGCTGATATTTGTGTGTGGTTTTTTTTGTCTTTTTTGACTGCACTTGGGCTTTAAAGTGTATGTAAAGCCAATATTTTTCTTCTTTTTTTGGAGAGAATAGATAATGATTAAGTAGATAAATACTTCCAACCCAAGGATGTTATATGACTTCTTTGACTTTGAGTGGTGATATCTGAATGATGCCTGCAGCTGCAGATGGTCACCATCTCTATGACCGTCGGAGGCCCGAGCTTGACGTTATGACGTCATGTCTGGGCTGAAGATGTAAACAAAGCCCATTTCTCAGCTGGAAATTATCGGATCGTTCATTTTTTTTTTTTAATTTGATGCTTTCCAGCCTGGAGGAGAGATGTGGGGTCTAATAAACCCCTCATTTCTCCATAAGGAGGACCTGTCACGCACCATTCCTATTGCAAGGGATGTTTACATTACAATAGAAATAAAAGTGATAAAAAAAAAAATGTAAAGCGTAAGTGTAAAAAAACAAAAAAATTAAAGTAAAATAAACAATAAAAAATTTTTTTTAAATGTCAACCACTGATTGCTGGGGAGATGACAATGGTCCCAAAAATGTGTCAAAAATGTCCGATGTGTCCTCCATAATGTCGCAGTCACAATAAAAATCGCTGATCACCGCCATTACTAGTAAAAAAAAAAAAAAAAACGAATAAAAATGCCATAAAACTATCCCCTATTTTGTAAACGTTATAACTTTTGCGCAAACCAATCAATAATCGCTTATTGTGATTTTTTTTTTTACCAAAAATATGTAGAAGAATATGTATCGGCCTAAACTGAGGGAAAAAAAAAATATATATTTTTGGGGGATATTTATTATAATAAAAAGTAAAAAATAATTAGTTTTTTCAAAAATTGTCGCTCTATTTTTGTATATAGCGCAAAAAATAAAAACCACAGGTGTGATCAAATACCACCAAAAGAAAGCTCTATCTGTGGGAAAAAAAAGGACATCGATTTTGTTTGCACGTCGCACGACCGCGCAATTGTCAGTTAAAGCGACGCAGTGCCGAATCACAAAAAGTGGTCTGGTCTTAAGCCAGCAAAATGGTCCGGTCTGAAATTGGTTAAACTGGTAACCTGTAAAAATAAATTAAGCATTGCCCATGTAGATTTTTAAGTACCAAAGTTTGGCACCAGTCCACAAGTGTGCGCTATTTTAGAGTGTGACATGTTGGGTAACTATTTACTGAGCGTAACATCAAATTTCCTATTATAAAAAAAAAAAAAATTGGGCTGTCTTTACTGTTTTTTTATTGTTTAAATCAGGAAACAGTTTTTTTTCCCAAAAGAAAGTTTGAAAAATTGTTGCGCAAATACTGTGTGACATAAAAAGTTGCAACGACCGCCATTTTATTCCCTAGGGTGTCTGCTAAAAAAAACCAAAAAAAAACATATATAATGTTTGGGGGTTCTGTGTAATTTTCTAGCAAAAAAAAAATGATTTTTACATGTAGAAGAGGAGTGCCAGAATAGGCCTGGTATGGAAGTGAAATTTGAGATATTGGAGTGTGGGGGGGGGGGGGGGTTGTACTGAGTGTCACTACCGACAAAATATGAAAGTAAATACTTTATTTATACAATAAAACACATAAACTTTTGGATCCAACCACCTTATGGAATGCCCATAAGACCTTCATCAGAGTCCTACAGTACTTCACTCCTGATAGGTTAGCCACAACCTTCCCTGGTCAATCCCCACTGTGCTTTAGAAATTGTGGATCTGTAGGATTAATTTCTCATGTCCGGTGGCACTGCCCAATTATCAGAAATTTCTGGTCTTCTGTTTTCTCATTGGCCTCCACCATTAATGGTGTAGCACTTAAGCCTGACCCAAAATTAGTCTTGTTGGTAATAGGTATGGATTCCTGGGCCTTCAAATTCCACACTGTTCTAACACATCTATTTATAGCAGCCAGGTTGACTCTTGCATGGAATTGTTAGCAAGCAACACCTCCTGAATGTTTAACCACTATAAGAATATTAAACAAATATGTCCTATTTGAGTACATAATTGCTAAAACCAATCTTCTACAAGAAAAATGTCTTCTCAATTGGTCCCTTTGGATACTTAGTCCCCGTTGTACCTTACCCTTACCATATTTAATATCTACTGATTTTGACTCAGTCATTATCTCAGCTATGGAATCCATCCCTTCTTAAAGAGAAAGTAAACCCTGATGAGTTTACTTCCTCTTTGATTCCCTGCAAAGGTAAAACATAATGGACTACTATGCACCGCATAGTAGTCCATTATGTGTCACTTACCTGACACAGGAGCCGGCGAGGTCACAGCTGTCCCCTTGTGTACGGAGCCTTTATCTTCTTGGTGGGTCTCGCTGCTCCGGCACTGTCATTCGACGAAGCCACGATGACATCACTGCAGCGCATGCGCACGGGAGCTGCCACTCGTGGCATATCATTGTTGACAGCGGCATGCTCAGTGCGCCTGTGCCGTAGACATCATTGCCTGTGTTTTGGCAAATATCTCCTAAACTGTGTAGGTTTAGGAGATGTTTCTTGGACCTACAGGTAAGCCTTACCTGTAGGTCAAGGTGGTTTGTAAGGGTTTACAACCACTTTAAATGTACCATTGTTTTTTACACTAGCTTAGCTGTGCAAGAATAGCTTTTTCCACCTTCCCTTCCATGATCTTAGGTTGTCATACCTACCTCATTATTCCTTAGAGTTAGTAAGGTTGAATAAAGACACCAGTCCATCCAGTTCAACCTGAGTGAGTGTCTACAAGTGTGCCTATCCCTGTACATTGCACACTCACATTGATCCCTACCCTCAAGGAGCCCACAATCCAAGGTCCCCATTCATATACTAGGGCAGTGATGGCGAACCTTGGCACCCCAGATGTTTTGGAACTACATTTCCCATGATGCTCAGCTACACTGCAGAGTGCATGAGCATCATGGGAAATGTAGTTCCAAAACATCTGGGGTGCCAAGGTTCGCCACCACTGTACTAGGGCCAATTTTGGACAGAAGCCAATTAACCTACCTGCATGTCTTTGGATTGTGGGAGAAAACTGGAGCACCCGGAGAAAACCCACGCAGGCACAGGGAGAACATGCAAACTCCAATTGGGTAGTGTTGTGGTTGGGATTTGAACCAGTGACCCTTCTTACTGCTAGGTAAGAGTGCTAACCACTACACCACTGTGCCACCCTTCCTTCTTTCTCCCCACACCCCTCCTCTCTACAACTGACTTGTATGTACCTCCCTTATCCAAGGATCTGTCATCTTTGTGAAGTCTACCATTTAAACGCAAATGTTGTGTAACGTTTCTCATCCTTCCCTTTTGTCATTTTTGCTTCTCACAATAAAAGAATTATTGAAACTAAATACCTATTAATGATTCTTAAATGTCCCCAAATTATCCAAAACAAGCAAAAACAAAAATTTTCATTATATGCACTGTAATTTGTCACAATGTAATTGATGACATTGAAAGTTCGGCCTATCCAAAATGTAAACGCAACCGAAAATAATGGCGTGCTCATAAAATTGGTCTTTTTCTTTCTGTTCAGTATTAACCTTAACCTTCTACATAACCAGTTTTTCTATAAAAAAAATAAAAAATAAAATCTCCAAATTATGTTTTGTTATTTTGTTTTTTTATCACGTTCTGAAAAGTATGTTAATTTTGCTCACCATGTTCAAAAGTATTTTCACTGGTGTACAGCCAACCTGTAGATAGCAGCTTCGTAAATGTTTGGGAAAACAGCCAGCAAAGTCTGTCTGAAAACCAAAGAAGTAAAAATTTGTAAAGCTGAATCATTTTTTTTTTTTCTTTTGAAAGTTTCTTACAATGGACAAAAGCATTTGTTATTGCAACAAAAAGGATCAAAAATGTGCTTCTTGGTGATAAATAGATGTACCCAATGGAAAAGGGTTTCTTGACTGGGGTATCTTGGAGGATGGAAACTAATCCTATGTGTATGTATAGCCAAAATTTATTTTTTTAGATCTATTGTATGGAGAGTTCCGAAAAGAGACAACCAACTTTGTATGTCATTTTCATATTAATTAACAGGTATCATTATATTCAGTTTGGAAAAAAAATTCTTTGGTGGGTTCCAAGAGGATGCTTTGATCAGGGCTATAAACTGCATGTAAAAGAAAATAATAAGTATTTGGGTTCTCAAGGAAGAAAACACATCTCAACTTTCTGCTCTCCCTCTTTGGATAAGGATGAGACAAGTTCCAGCCATAGAAGCCCGTCTCTGCTTAGGCGCATCACAGTATTCATCCAACACACAGAAAACGACACTTGAACAGCGCTAACCTGGTGCCAAGACACCAAGGGTCTGATGAAGGAGGCGTGGCTTGCCTCTGAAAAGCGCCCCTATGAGCTACCACGACTATCAGATAGACAGCTCATCTACACCAGCTGGAGGCATTTTCTCTGGACATCCATCCCAGCTTTGGAAACAACACCATGGCAGCCCTTGGTCTCTCCAGCATCAGCTCTCCCTGAATGGATCCCTCGCACTGCCTGTAGACTCCCCCGGGATTGCAAGGCAACATCTCCCCCGGATCTTTGACATAATCTTCCACTGGATGGTCCTTGATTATATCCTCCACTGGCCTTTGTTTGTCATCCCCTCCACTCTGTGAGTGCTATTGTTGTTTATACATATATTTTATTTATTAAACTGTGCTACACAATGCCTGCTTGGCACCTCTCTTTCCTTCCCTTCATCCAAAGAAGACTGCACATTGATCGTGTAACTCCATATAAAATAATTTTATTCCAGATTCTAAGTACTTGTAAGAGAAGCGCAGTACGTATTGGAACCAGAAGGCTATTACATGCTCGTGTACATAATTTTTTGTAAAGGCTCACTGCAGAATGGGCATTAGCATGCATGTGCAAACTGGAATGTGCGTGTGCACATGCATTCTCACATGCATGCCTGGTAGTGGTGCCAAATGGCCTATTTAAGCTGGACTACGGCATGGACAGATTGCTGAGTGGACATCAGCTAGTTCATGCTTAAAGTGTTTGTTAACCCCCCAAAAATAGAAAGAAATCCTGTTTCCTTAGAGCATGTTATACAGCACAGTGCTTGTGCTGTGTCATTTGGCCCCCTGTAACACCTGAAATACCTGGCTGATCCTGCCAGTTTCTGCCCTCCCCCCTGTATGCTGACCAAGATATATCAGGGCTGCTGAGCCCTGACACTGTGGTCAGAGTATGTGACTCTGTCATCCAAAGCCTGCTTTCCTGTGCCTTTGTCTCCCTCTGTCCTCCTCTCCCCTCCCCTTTCTGCCTGTCAGCTCCCAGATTCTCCCCTCCTGCCCTAAAAAACAGTCGTTTTTTTTTCTTTAGTTCCTTTTGATATAGAACATTAAGCTCCCCGATGTCATTTATAAAAATATGCAGTATAATAGTTTACTTCAGACTGCCGTTAGGTGCTCACGTGACTGCCTGACAGTCTCCTCCCCTTTTCTCCTCTTCTCGGCTGACATCAGCAGGGGTTTCCCAGCACCTCCCCCTGCAGCTATCACATTGGGAGAGGAGACCAGTGGACAGTCAGCTGAGCGCCGAATGGCGCTCTGAAGTAAGCTATTATACCACATATTTTTATGTGATACTGTATGTGAGCTTAATGTGATATATTAGAGGGAACTGTAGAAAAAAGTATTTACCTTAACAAACACTTTGCATTTTGACCTGCGAAACCTGCTTATCCATGCATTAACCAGTTAGCCCCTGACCAGTTTTTGGAATCCTGCCTGCTGCTGTGAAGTCGGGTTGTACTCTGACTCTGCTCCTGTCTTGTGCTCCTGTACCTCGCTATCCGACTGTGTACTGATCCTGGCCTTTATCCTGAATCTGTCTGTGCCTGATGTTCCTGTACCGCACTACCCACCTGTTGATGACCTGTTGGCTTGTGTCCTGGCTATCATCCTGCCTGTTCACCAAATGCCATTGCTTGTTTTGGCTCTGAAGAAAGGGGTTCTCCCCTGAAACACGTCAGCTGTTTACGTTGGGGTATTCATCAATCAATCTACCTGACATCAGATCAGGATGTGTCGATGTTTGGTGAGATGGATCCATTTGTATTGATCATGCCTTTTATCAATACTCGTTTGTGAGTAGCCATTTTGCTATTTGTTCTGTTCTGAATAACGCTTTTTTTATGGTAATGCACTAGGTCAAGTGTGCCTTCCTTTTTTGTTTTATTTTTCCAGTATTTGAATACCCAATATTCTAAGGAGGGCTGCAAGACCTTTTTGACACTACCATCTTAAACTGTCGATATCACACTTTGAAGACCGGGACACCAGAGCGCAGGAGAAGTTGTCTTTTTCTTGTTGATCAAGTGTCACCATGTTCCAGCTTCTGGGTCCTGTCTGGTGATCTATGGTCAACTGCTTCATGCAAACCTCAGCTGGTGCTGCCCGTTACACTGGCCCTCATGCCTCTCTGTTTCCCTACACCTTCAGTCATAACTAATAAAGGTGTTGGACAAGAGGTGCAAGAGAAGCCCCATCTTAAGCTCGATCTTCACCAGGTACATGACAGCACCACTGTCCCTAGTCATGCCTGTAGAGAATTGTAAGAATCTGGAGTGTTTTATGTGAAGTTATCAGTATAAGCAAGAAAAAAATTGGTGGCTTTTACATATATTTATAAATACATCATGGCCTGGGCTTGTGTGTATTAATTGGATCTAAAATACCTACCTTTGCTGGCTCAGAACTAATGTGATTTTGGCTTCTTGTTCCACTTGAACCTTTCTACATACATGCAGCCGCCACTACTCTAGAGATACAGTGGTGTGAAAAAGTGTTTGCCCCCCTTCCTCATTTCCTGTTCCTTTGCATGTTTGTCACACTTAAGTGTTTCGGAACATCAAACCAATTTAAACAATAGTCAAGGACAACACAAGTAAACACAAAATGCAATTTGTAAATGAAGGTGTTTATTATTAAAGGTGAAAAAAAATCCAAACCATCATGGCCCTGTGTGAAAAAGTGATTGCCCCCCCCTTGTTAAAACATACTATAACTGTGGTTGTCCACACCTGAGTTCAATTTCTCTAGCCACACCCAGGCCTGATTATTGCCACACCTGTTCACAATCAAGGCATCACTTAAATAGGAGCTGCTTGACACAGTAAGGTCCACCAGAAGATCCTTAAAAGCTATACATCATGCCGAGACCCAAAGAAATTCAGGAACAATTGAGAAAGAAAGTAATTGAGATCTATCAGTCTGGAAAGGGTTATAAAGCCATTTCCAAAGCTTTGGGAATCCAGCGAACCACAGTGAGAGCCATTATCCACAAATGGCGAAGACATGGAACAGTGGTGAACCTTCCCAGGAGTGGCCGGCCGCCCAAAATTACCCCAAGAGCGCAGCGACGACTCATCCAAGAGGTCACAAAAGACCCCACAACAACGTCCAAGGAACTGCAGGCCTCACTTGCCTCAGTTAAGGTCAGCGTTCATGCCTCCACCATCAGGAAAAGACTGGGCAAAAATGGCCTGCGTGGCAGAGTTCCAAGGAGAAAACCACTGCTGAGCAAAAAGAACATCAAAGCTCGTCTCAATTTCTCCACAACACATCTTGATGATCCCCAAGACTTTTGGGACAACATTCTGTGGACCGATGAGACAAAAGTGGAACTCTTTGGAAGGTGTGTGTCCAAGTATATCTGGCGTAGAAGGAACACTGCATTTCATAAAAAGAACATTATACCAACAGTAAAATATGGTGGTGGTAGTGTGATGGTCTGGGGCTGTTTTGCTGCTTCAGGACCTGGAAGACTTGCTGATAAAAGGAACTATGAATTCTGCTGTCTACCAAGAGATCCTGAAGGAGAATGTCCGACCATCTGTTCGTGTACTCAAGCTGAAACGAACTTGGGTTCTGCAGCAGGACAATGATCCTAAACACACCAGCAAGTCCACCACCGAATGGCTGAAGAAAAACAAAATGAAGACTTTGGAGTGGCCTAGCCAAAGTCCTGACCTGAATCCTATTGAGATGTTGTGGTATGACCTTAAAAAGGCCGTTCATGCTCGAAAACCCTCTAATGTAACTGAATTAGGACAATTCTGCAAAGATGAGTGGGCCAAAATTCCTCCAGGACGCTGTAAAAGCCTCATTGCACGTTATCGCAAACGCTTGGTTGCAGTTGTTGCTGCTAAGGGTGGCCCAACCAGTTATTAGGTTTAGGGGGCAATCACTTTTTCACACAGGGCCATGATGGTTTGGATTTTTTTTCACCTTTAATAATAAACACCTTCATTTACAAATTGCATTTTGTGTTTACTTGTGTTGTCCTTGACTATTGTTTAAATTGGTTTGATGTTCCGAAACACTTAAGTGTGACAAACATGCAAAGGAACAGGAAATGAGGAAGGGGGCAAACACTTTTTCACACCACTGTATGTAATGGCTGTTGGACCCCCAAAACTCGTTTAATTTTTGGATTGCCCCCCTGACTTTTATTGGAAAACATTTGTATCTACAGGTAGACCCCTTATCAGTGGTGTGGCACTTTAATTTCCATTTTTGTTACATTATACTACAAGCCAAGGAGACCATGGTGATCCTCTGGGGTGTAAAAACTGCCTGACTTTGTGCATCGGAATTGTCTACGATTGGATTTCGTGGTCGGAAAATTTTAGATTCTGATCTCAATCTTTGTGTGTCGGAAATTCCGACGGAAAAAGTCCGATGGAGCCCACACACGATCGGAATTTCCGACAACGCAGTCGGGTCGTACATTTTCCGTCGGGAAGTCCGACTGTGTGTACAATATATAGTTTTGTTCTTGACTCCATTAAGAAAGAATTACCTAACTGAATAAAGGGATAGATAGACAGACAGACAGACTTAGCAAACTTTGACAACTACTGTAAAACATGACAAATTTCATAATGATGTCACCACGTATTGGCTCATTTGTGTTTGTGGTAGCTCGGCGAAAATGTACTGCTAATTATCAAGTTTGTTGCAACTTACTTACATTTCAACTGTTAAAATTAGATTCTCTAAAGTGCAACTGGCATTTGAAAAAGATTCTACTAGAACTTAATTAAATCGCTAACAAGAGTGAATACAAATCTGGCAAACATGCTTCCTAATTAAGTTACAGAAACTAGCACATTAATTGCCAAAGGATAAAAAAAAACTTGTTAACAGGAAGTTTTTAAACATTCCTGTAGTTAGAGACTTGAAGAGGATAAATAGCCAAGTTAACCCTCTCTATTGCCCTGTACACACGACCGGTTTTCCCGTCGGAATAAACTCTCAAGGTTTATCCGATGGAATTCCGCTGAAACTGTCCTGCGTGCATATGATCACACCAAAGTCCGATCATCAAGAACGCAGTGGCGTACAGCATGTACGACCAGATTAGAAAAAGGAAGTTCAATAGCCAGTAGCCAATAGCTTCTGTGGGCGAGCAAAGCGGTGATCAAGCAGCCGTTCGATCGAGTGACGTGGTGGGTGGGGGTTAGTGAGGGGGCCAAGTTTGTTTGCTGCCCCTCTTCAAAAATAATTGAGTACCAGTCACCACTGGTTACTGGGAAAGGTTGCTACTGCTGGAAACATCTCTGAGAACTATGGCTATATGTATAGCTATAATAATAGGCATTAACATAACTCCAAAGTGCCAACATGCTGTAGTACCCTTGCTCTGCGTGGAAGCAGTGGTCTCTCTGTAGAGGCAGGACCGCTGATAAGGCAGCACCCCTATACAGGGCCTAGGCCTCATCAGTTGAAAAGGGAGGTCTGGACACCTGCCAAGCAGGAGGGCCGACAGTACTGCCTTAGAGCTGGTTCACACAGGGGCGACTCAGATCCGACTTCAGGTCACCCCTAGTCGTCTCAGGTCGGACAACATGTAAAAATCAATGTAAGTGAATGAGAGCCGTCTTAATGCACACTACTGAAGTCGCTCTGACTTCAGAAAAGGTTCCTGTACTACTTCAATTCGACTTGTAGGCGACTGGTACCCATTGATTTCAATGGAGGTCGCCTCCAAGTCGGATCTCCGTCTATACGGAGGCAACTCTGACAGAATAATCAGCTCTCAAGAGGGAACTCCACGCCAAATTTATTAAAAAAAATTGTGTGTGGGTTCCCCCTCCTAGAGCATACCAGGCCCTTAGGTCTGGTATGGATTCTAAGGGGAACCCCCTATGCCGAAAAAACGGCCCCCCCACCCCAAAGCACCTTGTCCCCATGTTGATGAGGACAAGGGCCTCTTCCCGACAACCCAGGCCGTTGGTTGTCGGGGTCTGCGGGCGGGGGGCTTATCGGAATCTGAGAGCCCCCCTTAATAAGGGGGCCCCCAGATCCCGGCCCCCCACCCTATGTGAATGAGTATGGGGTACAATGTACCCCTACCCATTCACCTGTGAAAAAAAATGTACAAAAAAACACAACACACAATGGTTAAAATAGTTTATTGCACAGCTCCGGGGGTCTTCCGTCTTCGGGGGTCTTCTCGCCGGACTCCTCTGCTATCTTCTGCTAGCTCTTTTACTAGCGGAGGAGCCCGGCTTTCTTCTTCGCCGCCGCCCGGGGGTCTTCTTCCGACTTCGGGGGTCTTGTCCCCCTCTTCGGTTCTTCTTGCTGGGCCACCGCGCCTTCTTCTAGCTCTTTTACAAGTGGTCTGCTGTCGCCGTCCTCTGTTCTTCTCTTCTTTCCTTCTCTTCAGATGTTGCCTCATCGCTGCCTTCGCTCACAATGGCAGGGACGCGGTGCGCGGCGACTTATATAGGGACATCACCGGATGATGTCCCCGCCCATTATGATATCACAGTCCCAGCATCCTCTGGGACTGTGACATCATTGTAAAAGAGCTAGAAGAAGGCGCGGTGGCCCGGCAAGAAGAACCGAAGAGGGGGACAAGACCCCCGAAGTCAGAAGAAGACCCCCGGGCGGCGGAAAAGAAGAAAGTCGGGCTCCTCCGCTAGTAAAAGAGCTAGCAGAAGATAGCGGAGGAGTCCGGCGAGAAGACCCCCGAAGACGGAAGACCCCCGGAGCTGTGCAATAAACTATTTTAACCCTTGTGTGTTGTGTTTTTTGTACATTTTTTTTCACAGGTGAATGGGTAGGGGTACATTGTACCCCATACTCATTCACATAGGGTGGGGGGGCCGGGATCTGGGGGCCCCCTTATTAAAGGGGGCTCCCGGATTCCGATAAGCCCCCCGCCCACAGACCCCGACAACCAACGTCCAGGGTTGTCGGGAAGAGGCCCTTGTCCTCATCAACATGGGGACAAGGTGCTTTGGGGTGGGGGGGTCGTGTGCCCCCCCTTCCCCAAGGCACCCCCCATGTTGAGGGAACACGGTCTGGTCGGCTCAGGAGGGGGGGGCGCTTGCTCATCCCCACCCCCTTTCCTGGCCGGCCTGGTAGTGTGCTCGGATAAGGGTCTGGTATGGATCTGGGGGGACCCCCACGCCATTTTTTCGGCGTAGGGGGTTCCCCCTAGAATCCATACCAGACCTAAGGGCCTGATATGCTATTTTTTTTTTACATTTGGCGTGGAGTTCCCCCTTCAGAGCTCATCAAAAGTCGCCTGGCCTGGGGCAACTTAAAGTCGTGTTGTTAGTCGTTAGTGTTGTTAGTCGCCCCAAGCCGTGCCCAAGTCGTGTTCAAGTCGTGTCCAAGTTGCCTCCAAAAGTCGTGTTGAAAGTCGTGTCGCCCCTGTGTGAACTGGCTCTTATTGCTGACACTTGTGATGCCAATTCTGCCGGCATCTGCCTTTCTTTTCTCCCTCCAGCTGTGCTGCAGGGGGATCGGTTTTAGTATCTGCCCTGCCACCTTTCCCAGCAGTGCTGTCTGTTTCACTCCTCTCCCACTGGCGGCTGCTGAGGGCACACAGGGGGTGAGTGGAAGGCTCACCATTCTGCTAAGAATTAGAACCCCTAAGCCTGGAACTTTTTTTAGGGCTAACGGTCCTGGTTGGATCTCAGGGTTTTCGGACTAATACTTAGCCCCTTTTAGAGACTTCCTCAACTAGATGTTCATGTGGAGCTTGGCTTGAGAGGGATGGTTTCCCTATACTTGGACCGGGGAGCTGTTGATGCCCAAAGCCCGGTATAAATCCAAGGGTGATCGGAGATTCGCTGTCCAAGGGCCTCGGCTATGGAATGCTCTACCAATCAACATCCGCCAGGAGGAAAATCACCTAGCTTTTAGGAAAAAACTCAAGACCTTCCTCTTTTAGCAGATGATCAAAGCTCGCCACAGCGCCTAGAGGCGATTCACTTCCCACCCGGCCACTGCATATAAACGGCCGGGTGGGAGCTCTCTACTCCTGACAGGACGTTCCTGAACGTCCTGTCAAAGTAGCGGGATCGCGCGGGCGCGCTCCCGCACAGCTGCGCGATCCTGGTGTGCGCGTGTCCCCCGCACACGCCGCATCTCGGATCGGCAGGAGGGCAATGTAATTTGCCCTCCTGATCCGCACGATGGCTGTGTCTAATCACAGCCATCGTAACGTAAACAAAGGGGGATGGGTGGCAGATAACCGGTGATAGCACCGCCACGTGCCCGCGCAGCGGAGCGATCCCGATCTGTCTGAGACCCCCGGAGACTGGAGAGCAGAATACAACAGGAGGGCCATGTGATTGGCCCTCCTTATCACATGACGACTGTGTCCAATCACAGTCGTCATGTAATGTAAATAGAGAGCAGTTGTAACTGCTCTCATCTCTTCCTCCACTCACACAGAACCTGTCAGTGAGGAGAGGAAGAGAAATCTGTGCTTCAGCCGGGAAGATCAGTGAGTTTATAGCTGTTTGTCTGCTGTTTACCCACTGATCTCCCAGCTAGTGTCCCCAAAAACACAGTGTCCCCAAAAACACAGTGTCCCCAAAAACACCTGTCATACAGAACAGCGGGCACATCAGCCCGCCATCTGACACATCAGCCACCCGCCATCACCAGGCACACCTGCCCGCCATCACCAGGCGCACCTGCCCGCCATCACCAGGCGCATCTGCCGCCATCACCAGGCGCATCTGCCGCCATCACCAGGCGCATCTGCCCGCCATCACCAGCCGCATCTGACCCGCCATCACCAGGCGCATCTGCCTGCCATCACCAGGCGCATCTGCCCGCCATCACCAGGCGCATCTGCCCGCCATTACCAGGCGCATCTGACCGCCAACACCTGCCGCATCTGACCGCCATCACCTGCCGCATCTGACCGCCATCACCTGCCGCATCTGACCGCCATCACCTGCCGCATCTGACGCCCGCCATCAGGCACATCTGACGCCCACCATCTGACATCTCCTGCCCACCATCTGACATCTTCCGCCTGCCATCTGACATCTGCCCGTCAACATGACTAAAAGGTCGTACAGCGCAGAGGAGGCTTTCCAGATGCTCCAGAGTATGTCGGACAAGAGTAGCGGGGAACTCTCTCCGTAAGACTCTGATAGCGATTATGAGCCAGTGGAAAGCAGTGGCTCCGAGATGGAAACTGTGGAAGACAGAATCCTAACAAGGAGAAATGGGAGAAATGACCAGGCGCAGACATCCAACAGCAGCGCACCACTCCAGGATGATATGCAGGCATCCACCAGCAGCGCAGCACTCCGGGATAGGCAGGCATCCACCAGCAGTTCTGCAACCTTCCTTGAAGATAGGACAGATACTAGCAACGGAGCATCCCATCAACGAGGCAGTGCCCATACTAGCCTTCCAGATGTTCTACTGTATCCAACATGGCTGCCCGATACGTCAGTAGAACCTGTAATTCCCCTTTTTACATCCCAGCCAGGCCCTCAGATACAGACGGAAAATGTAACCCCACTTTATTATTTTCATTTATTTTTTACCAATGATCTCCTAACCGACATTGTGGAGCAATGTAATCTATATGACAGCCAACATATAGCCAACAATCCAAGTTCTTCCTATGCCCGTCCTTTTTTTTGGAAACCCCTCACCGTGGAAGAATTTAAAATTTTCCTTGGCCTAACCCTCAACATGGGGCTAACATAAAAAAATGAAGTCCATTCCTACTGGTCTACCCAACCTATCCACCACATGCCGGTCTATTCATCAATTATGCCCAGAAACCGTTATGAGATGATCATGAGATTTTTACATTTCAATAACAATGCCCAATGCCTCCCTCGAAATCATCCCAGTTACAATAAATTATTCAAAATTCGGCCCCTAATCAATTTTTTTTCCGCCAGTTTCAAGCAGATGTTTACCCCTGATAAAAATATTTGTGTGGATGAATCCCTATTACACTTCACTGGACGACTTGGAATACAACAATACATGCCCAGTAAAAGAGCCAGACGTGGGGTAAAATTTTATAAGGCGCGTGACAGGGCCACGGGTTACACATATGACTTCATAATTTATGAGGGAAAAGACCGACAGCTAAACCGTCCTGGATGCCCTACCTACATGGGAACAAGTGGCAAAATTGTCTGGCAGCTGATCCAATCATTGCTTGGGAAAGTGTCATGGTCGTCTCCAGAATCCAGTGGCTTATGGAAGGCCTACCCAAGGAATCCCCTTATTGAGAGTTAACAGGTATCCATTGGCGCGCGTTGGCGCGAACGGAGGCACGCGGGTGCGTGTAGGTACGAACGGGCGTACGCGGGTGCGCGATGTTGCGAACGAGCGCGCGCCGGTGCGCGATGGTACGAACGGGCGCACACGGATGCGCGGGGTCACGAACGGCTGCACGGTTTCACGCGGGCACGCAGGCACGCCGTGCGACCATTCTTGGCGCCCAAAGGGCTACTTAAGGAATCTGTTACAGTGCCTCTGTGCTGTCCAGTCTACAGCATGTCCGGTTACTCTGTCTCCTGCTTACCTGATTGTTCCTGATCCTTGTTACCCGGCCTGTTCCTGACGACGCCTGCGACGCCTGCTGCTTGTTTGACCACGCTTCTGTCTTCTCCTGTGTACCGTTGCTGCTGGCCTGTTACCGACCCGGCTTGTACCTTGCCCTCGCTTCTTCTGCCAGATGTTCCAGTCCGACCACCTGTGCCTGTTGCTGTCTGCTGCCTGCCTGCCAGCTGTTCCAGTCTGACCACCTGTGCCTGCCGTTGTCTGCTGTCAGCTCCAGGTCCGGTTCTACTCTTCACCAGCTCGGCACTTGTGCCCTCTGAACTCTAGAATTCCTGCCCCCACTTCCAGGGATTCTCGAGCCAGAGGCTTACGAGAGGCCACTCCCTGCATTCTGGGCTCCTCCACCAGGTACGTGACAGAAAGGTTACCACCTATATGTAGACAATTTCTACACAAGTCTCCCACTTTTCCGCCATCTATACCTAAAGCAGACTGTGGCCTGTGGGACAGCACGGACCAAACGCAAAGGCTTCCCACAGATATTGGTCACCAAGAAATTAAAACAGGGTGAAATGGCCAGTATGCGGACTGACGAGGTACTAGCGGTGAAGTGGAGAGATAAAAAAAGAGATATCTACATCCTTTCCACAATACACAATGACACCTTGGTGGAACTGCAAAGAAGAAAAGGCCCCATCCAGAAGCCAAAATGTATCCACGAGTATAACTTATACATGGGGGGGTGGATATGAATGACCAGATGATGCAGCCCTACTTGGCAACCAGGAGATCACTGTTTTGGTACAAGAAAGTCGCCGTTTATTTGATGCAACTGGCCATGTTCAATTCATATATTATTTTTTCTAAGAGCACCCAAAGTTCCCTGACCTATCTAAGATTCCAAGAAGATGTTATCACAGCCCTTGTCTATCCCCATGGCCAACCCACTCAACTAATTCCCTCTGATGCAGTAGCCAGACTCCATGAAAGGCACTTTCCCGACATCCTCCCTCCTACCCAAACAGGTCGCAAACCCCCAAAAAAATGCTGTGTGTGTACAAGTAGAGGAATTTGCCGCGACACCCGATACTACTGTCCAGACTGTCCCTCCCAGCCAGGCCTCTGCATTGGAACTTGCTATCGAAGCTATCATACTTCACTACACTATTAGTAAAGTGAAGATGATTTCTTTCCAGTTTCCACTTTCTGCCATTTCTGTGTATGACCCGGACTGTTAAATGACTATGCCTCTGCCAAACATGTTTTTGCCTTCAACGTGAATTGACCTCGGCCTGTTAAATGACCATGCTTTTTGCCTGCCCCCTGAACTGATCATTTGCCCTGTCACTGTACAACACAGGGGTCTCACATGTGAGGGGCTCCAGAAAAAGTTTTCCGAGTGGAGAAAACATTTTTCTCCAGGTTTTTCGTTTTCTCGGATTAGGGTCTGGAGACTCGGAGGCTTCGTAGAGATTTGGGTGGGAAGAAGCCTCTACCCCTGTCCTCGGGTCTTACCTGACCAAGGCCCAATGTACAAAGTGCCGCCTGCTGCCATCTGAACTGGCCCTGCCTTTGCCTGCCACCTGAACTGGATATGCCTATGCCTGAACTGCCTGCTAAACCTTGGACTGTACTGAACCATGTTCATAATTTTCCATATCTGTCTGCTGCCTGGACAATTCCTGGACATTTCCTTTGGCTGTCTAGAAAATGCTTTGACTGCTCTGGAATGGTGTCCCTGCCTGCTAAAACCACAGGTGAGCCTTTTTTTTACCCTTTGCTCAGCAGAATGTATTTTGGGGTGCAATTCTTGGTGTGTACATGCTATATGTTAGAAGCCTGAAGGTGGTACTTGTATGTTGGGCTTCTGTATGCGGCCAGGCTGTGGAAAAGTCTGACACATGGGGTATCGCCATACTCAGGACGAGTAGCAGAATGTATTTTGGGGTGTCATTTTGGCTATGTACATGTTATGTGTTAGAAAGATCTTCTAAATTGACAACTTTGTGAAAAAAAAATAGGTTTTTATTTTCTTTCCACATTTTCCAAAAACTTGTGGAAAGAAATTACATGTTCAAAAGACTCATTATGCCTCATAGAATATACATTAGGTTGTTTTCTTTCCAAAATGGGGTCACTTTGTGGGTAATTCCATTGTCCTGGTGCTCCAGGGCCATCAAAAATGTAATAGGTACTCAGGAAATTAAATGTGTAATTTATGCCTTTAGAACGCCTGATGGTGCTATATGGATGTTGGGCCTCTGTATGTTGCTAGGCTGTGGAAAATTCTGACACATGGGGTATCGCCATACTCAGGACGAGTAGCAGAATGTATTTTGGGGTGTCATTTTGGCTATGTACATGTTATGTGTTAGAAAGATCTTCTAAATTGACAACTTTGTGAAAAAAAAATAGGTTTTTATTTTCTTTCCACATTTTCCAAAAACTTGTGGAAAGAAATTACATGTTCAAAAGACTCATTATGCCTCACAGAATATACATTGGGTTGTTTTCTTTCCAAAATGGGGTCACTTTGTGGGTAATTCCATTGTCCTGGTGCTCCAGGGCCTTCAAAAATGTGATAGGCACTCAGGAAATGAAATGTGTTTCATGTGTTGAAATTTGTTAATTTATGCCTTTAGAACGCCTGATGGTGCTACATGGATGTTGGGCCTCTGTATGTGGCCAGGCTGTGGAAAAGTCTGACACATGGGGTATCACCATACTCAGGACGAATAGCAGAATGTATTTTGGGGTGTAATTGCAATTATGCCTGCACCATGTGTGAGAAATAACTTGTAAATATGATAATTTAGTGAAGAAAAAAATATATATATATTTCTTAATTTTCCAAAGCATTGTGGGGGAAAAATTGCAACTTCAAAAAATTCACTATGCCTCTTACTAATTACCGCAGACTGTTTTCTTTCCAAAAAGGGGTCATTTGGGGGGTTATTGTACTGTCTTGACATTTTAGGGCCTCAAGAACTGAGATAGGCCATCAGTGCATTAGGATTGATACATTTTCAATAATGCATAGCATGGCTTGTAGGCTCTATAACTTTCACACAAACCAATGATCATAATCTTATAAGGATTTTTTTACCAAAGACATGTAGTAGAATACATTTTGGCCTAAATTTTCGCCAAAATTTGATTTTTTTGGGTTTCTTTTAAAAGAGAAAGTAGAATTTTTTTATTTTTTTTTCAAAATATTCACTCTTTTTTCGCTTATATTACAAAAAATAATAAATGAAGTGGTGAATAAATACCACCAAAAGAAAGCTCTATTTGTGTGAACAAAATGATAAAAAATTCATTTGGTTACAGTGTAGCATGACTGAGTAATTGTCATTCAAAGTGAGAGAGCACTGAAAGCTGAAAATTGGTCTGGGAAGGAAGGGGGATTAAGTGTCCTGTATTGAGGTGGTTAAAGTAGAATTTAACCATTATCCCAGTTAATGTTGTTGGTTTAACTATATTGAAGGGGCATGCTCTTGCTTTATGCAATTAACAAATGTCCTTTTTTTCAGAGTATGGTGGCTGAATCGGCTGCAGTTCACCTCCATCTGTATCGGAGTGGGCCAATGTTTCCCCCTCATAGACAGATTTATGTCCTCTGATTTAGGGGACAACACTTAACTCAGATGTTTGGGTGGGATGGGATTTGGACCTTACCACAATGGGTGGGTTTTGGATTTTGTTTCTCAAAAGTTATTATTGTTTTTTTTTTCCTCTTCTTCTTTTTTTAGTTCTTTTTCTATCTCCCTTCCTTTCCCTTCCCTGATCTATTCCATACTCAGGTCAATTGGGTTCATCGCATTTTGCACTCTACAGACTCCGGGCATCTGGTATGGTTTGGTCGCTCTTCCTGGTCTTTGGGCCCGATTGGACTAGGTAAGATTTTGTTCTATTAAAAAAGTATGGAAAACCTCTATTGTGGGATTTTCAAGGCAATAAAAAAGGTATTTTTGAAAACAAAAAATGTATTATATAGTTAGAAAAAATTCCATAGAAATTTCAAACATATTACATGTGAATGTTAAAACCTTGTATATTGAAAAAGGAGATAAAGTGATACTTTGATCCAACGCGTTTTAGTGGGTAATGGTCATTAAAATCTTCATCAGGGATATTGTATCACTATCTACAGAGAATCAAAAATGCAGCATTTAAGAATTACATATAAGAATCACATTTAATACACCTACATATTATCCATGAGTATAAAAAAATGATAACTTACTTTTAAATACATAATTAATCAAATAGCAGGTACATTCCCCATGATATCAGCAAGGAAGGTCTAAAAACCACATAGTATACCCTTATTTTCTACAGGAGGGCCGGATGTAATAAATCCCCAAATTTTTGTCACTTGAAAACATACAATCCGGGTGCTGTATAAATGCAAAAACAACAATCAGGGCAAGGCAAAATTGTCCTCAATTACCGACTCCCGTGGGGCAAAAAGAGCACTTACTCTGCAAACAGAACTGAGTTCAAGTTCTCTGGCACTGAAGGGTCTTGGACAAACACTCCGGTGGTGGTTTGACTCCTTCGGCTGTCTTGCTCAGGAGAGGAATGTTGTCATTTGCCATCCTCGGCATCCTTTTACATCCTGTTCCATGCGTCCTCCTGATGTGCCCCGTCATCACTATGAAGCGGCACACGTTGGATACATTTTTTTGTATTTACTAAATCCAGCTTTCCTGTAGAAAATAAGGGTATACTATGTGGTTTTTGGACCTTTCTTGCTGATATCATGGGGAATGCACCTGCTATTTGATTAATTATGTAAGTTATCATTTTTGTATACTCATGGATAATATCTATGTGAATTGAATGTGATTCTTATATGTAATTCTTAATGCTGTATTTTTGATTCTCTGTAGATAGTGATACAATATCCCTGATGAAGATTTGAATGACCATTACCCATTGAAACGCGTTGGTTCAAAGTATCACTTTATCTCCTTTTTCAATATACAATGTTTTACCATTCGCATGTAATATGTTTGAAAATTCTATGGATTTTTTTCTATCTTCATAATAAATGATTTTTTTTCAAAAATACCTTTTTTATTGCCTTGAAAATCCCACAATAGAGGTTTTCCATACATTTTCAAGTTATAAGGGATGATGGCAATTACATCTGATCTGATGGAAGTGGTAAAAGATTAGTTAGAGACGTGATAGGCTTTCCTGAAGAGATGAGTTTTCAGGAATTGCCTGAAGGTAGCAAGAGTAGAGGCTAGCCGGACAGGTGGAGGTAGCGAGTTCCAGAGGATGGGAGAGGCTTATATAAAAAAGATTGCACTTGCAAGATAGATGTCAATAAAACGGTTTAATTTGTATGTGCAGGCCGACACACATACATTAAAACCCGTCCTTCCAGGACACAAGTATAACAGTGACGTCAGCGCCTGGCTCCACCCTATGCATTTCGTCATACGTTGGCAAAGTCCAGTGTTAGTATGAGACACTAACACTGGATGTTGCCAACGTTTGACGCATAGGGTGGAGCCATGCACTGACATCACCGTTATACTTGTGTCCTGGAAGGACGGGTTTTAGCGTATGTGTGCTGGCCTACACGTACAAATTAAGCCGTTTTATAGTTGTTGTTTGGTGGTTGTTTGCTATACATAGAGCTTTTTATTTTTATTTTTTTTCACATGTCTAAAGTACATCTTCTTTTCTATGCCCTCTAGAGCTAAGCAAGCAATGAACCTTTGCAGTGAATTTGCAGTCACACTGCACGGCATAAACAACACGTTTCCAAGAGCCTCACTTTAAGATGGTGCAATATTCATTTTTTTCTTCACTCCATGCACAGTCTCTAACCTGCCATGAACAACACAGTCTAAATGTATTTCTGTGTTCATGAGGATGTGAATTATCTCATAAAATGCTCGCTTAATTGCATGTTATTCAAATCAGTCTTGGAAGAATCCTCCCTCTGCTCACTCAAAACATTAAATTTTTTTTTTTATTAATTTTTTTTTTTTTTACATGGGTTTCCTTTCATACTTTCTGTTGCTATGTTAATGCTGGAGTTATTGTAAATATACACCACTATTATATTGACATTTTCTGTCCCACATTCCCTATTGTTACAGCTTAAAACGGTGTAATTTGTAAATTGTTGAAAAAGCGAGCTGGCTTATTTAGATGACAATTTATTTTCCCAGTTTAACTTACTTCTTAAAGCTAAGAAAATAATAAAAAATTGTTCCATGAAAAGGAAAGGGTTCCTATTTAAAGCGCTTTTTAAACCCAAAAGCAAACTTCTATTATACTGCAGTTCACCTATCCTTAGATGTGATGGCTGCATTCATTTTTTTTTTTTTACATTGCATTTGTACTGTAGATCAATATATTTGTTTTGTCTTATGTTTAAATATTTTTTTTTCTCTTTTTTCATCATCCTGATGAAGCAATTCTGGCAAAACACGTTGACACATGAGGACCTGTAATCAGCTATACAATCTATGAAATTTTAATTTCGATCGCTATGCTTGCTTTATAGTATGTTTCGATATTGTTGTTTTTCTCTAGATTATTGCGTTGTGATGTTTTTATGTGTCATGATGAAGTAATTCTGGCGAAACGCGTTGACACAGGAGGACCTGTAATCAGCTATACATAGTGTTGATCACTATGTTTGCTTCATACTATGTTTCAATATTGTTGTTTTTCTCTTGATAATTGTAGTGGTCTTTTCATGTGTCATGATGAGGCAATTCTAGCGAAACACACTGATAAATGAGGACCTGTAATCAGCTATACAATCTATGAATTTTTAATGTCGATCGCTATGCTTGCTTTATACTATGTTTCAATATTGTTGTTTTTCTCTAGATAATTGCGTTGTGATGTTTTCATGTGTCATGATGAAGTAATTCTGGCAAAACACGTTGACACACGAGGACCTGTAATCAGCTATACATAGTGTCGATCACTATGTTTGCTTTATACTATGTTTCAATATTGTTGTTTTTCTCTTGATAATTGTAATGGTCTTTTTATGTGTCATGATGAAGTAATTCTGGCAAAACATGTTGACACATGAGGACCTGTAATCAGCTATACAATCTATGAATTTTTAATGTTGATCGCTATGTTTGCTTTATACTATGTTTCAATATTGTTGTTTTTCTCTAGATAATTGCGTTGTGATGTTTTCATGTGTCATGATGAAGTAATTCTGGCAAAACACGTTGACACGCGAGGACCTGTTATCAGCTATACATAGTGTCGATCACTATGTTTGCTTTATACTATGTTTCAATATTGTTGTTTTTCTCTTGATAATTGTAATGGTCTTTTTATGTGTCATGATGAAGTAATTCTGGCAAAACACGTTGACACATGAGGACCTGTAATCAGCTATACAAACTATGAATTTTTAATGTCGATCGCTATGCTTGCTTTATACTATGTTTCAATATTGTTGTTTTTCTCTAGATAATTGCGTTGTGATGTTTTCATGTGTCATGATGAAGTAATTCTGGCAAAACACGTTGACACACGAGGACCTGTTATCAGCTATACATAGTGTCGATCACTATGTTTGCTTTATACTATGTTTCAATATTGTTGTTTTTCTCTTGATAATTGTAATGGTCTTTTCACGTGTCATGATGAAGTAATTCTGGCGAAACACATTGATAAATGAGGACTTGTAATCAGCTATACAATCTAGGAATTTGTACTGTCGATCACTATGTTTGCTTTATAGTATGTTTCAATATTGTTGTTTTTCTCTAGATAATTGTTGTGTTTTTTTCATGTGTCCTGATGAAGCAAATCTGGTGAAACACGTTGCCACATGAGGACCTGTAATCAGCTCTAGAATCTATGAAATATTGTCAACAATTTTTGTTGTTTGAATTTATATGGTTTATTCTAGCCGTAAGCACAACTATACTATTAACTTTTAATTGACCTACATGAGTATGTTGTTCCTTTTTTAACCCGATGTATAATAAAATGCTATAATTTTTATACATATGATTCTAACTCTCCATGTCTGGCCTATATAATCTGATTCCCTTTGTATCTTTTTCTCTAATCAATACATCACAAATGCTGACCATGAGTGTCATTTATACAATATATTGCCAAAAGTATTGGGACACCTGCCTTAACACGCACGTGAACTTTAATGGCATCCCAGTCTTAGTCCGTAGGGTTCAATATTGAGTTTGCCCACCCTTTGCAGCTATAACAGCTTCAACTCTTCTGGGAAGGCCGTCCACAAGGTTTAGGAGTGTGTCTATGGGGAATGTTTGACCATTCTTCCGGAAGAGCATTTGTGAGGTCAGGCACTGATGTTGGACAAGAAGGCCTGGCTCTCAGTCTCCTCTATAATTCATCCAAAAGGTTTTCACTCTGGTTGAGGTCAAGACCAGGCCAGTCAAGCTCCTCCACCCCAAACCCACTCATCCATCTTTATGGACCTTGCTTTGTGCACTGGTCTAAACCATTTGGTGGAGGGGGGGATTATGTTGTAAGATTTGTTTTTCAGGGGTTGGGCTTGGCCCCTTAGTTTCAGTGAAGGGAACTCTTAAGGCGTCAGCGTACCAAGACATTTTGACAATTTCATGATCCCAACTTTGTGGGAACAGTTTGGGGACGGCCCCTTCCTGTTCCAACATGACTGAGCACCAGTGCACAAAGCAAGGTCCATAAAGACATGGATGAGTGAGTTTGGGGTGGAGGAACTTGGCTGGCCTGCACAGAGTCCTGACCTCAACTGGATAGAACACATTTGGGATGAATTAGAGAGGAGACTGTGAGCCAGGCAGGCCTTCTCTTCCAACATCAGTGCCTGACCTCAGTGCCTGATCAGGGCTTGACAAATGTGCTTCTGGAAGAACGGTCAAACATTCCCATAGACACATTGTTAAACCTTGTGGACAGCTTTCCCAGAAGAGTTGAAGCTGTTATAGCTGTAAAGGGTGGGCCAACTAGTAAACCCTACAGACTAAGACTGGGATGCCTTTAAAGTTCATGCGAGTGTAAAGGCAGGCGTCCCAATACTTTTGACAGTATAATGTATATATATATATATATATATATATATATATATATATATATATATATATATATATATATACATACATTTTTTGGCTTTGGGTTTAATATCCCTTTAACAGTCCTGCCGCCTGCACATTAACCACTTGCCGACCAGCGCACGACGATGTACGTCGACAGAATGGCACGGGCAGGCAAATGGGCGTACATGTACGTCCCTTTAAATTTGCCGCCCTGCCATCGGGAGCGCGCCGCCGGCGGTGCGCTCCCACGCTGGTCG